>NC_052947.1:7506117-7738617 GCF_013358895.1 Oreochromis aureus
CTGTCTCTTACGGTGAAAGAATGATATCGATACTCCAAATAGATTTTGAGTTACAAAGCTTTGTTTGAGGGCAAGTCAAGGCAGTTTTGCTTCGCCTCTACTCAGTTATGGTGCATTACAAGTCAAATATCTTTAATAATTCATATTTTAATGATAAATTCTTAACACTTGAAGATTCCCCCATCTCTTCTGAACAAAACGGTGTAAGAATGACCGTTCTAGCCCCTACGGTTAGGAAATTATGGCCATTTGTTTGAGAGGAATCCTCCCTATGAGAAATACACTGCAGAAATCCTGTCTCTCTCTGTGCTGAGTGTGTAAAACGGCTGCACCTGTTTTGGCGGGAAAAAGTACACAGCCTCTCTGATTGGTGGATTCAAATTTAGCAGCTCCCAGGCTGCTTGACTGACCTAGAAACTTGCTTGTCTCTCCCTATATATGTGTGTGTGTGTGTGTGTGTGTGTGTGTGTGACAGAGAGAGAGAGAAGGGAGGCGAGAGAGAGTTTTATGGGAGCATCTTATTATATGATTTAAATTCAATATATTTAGACTGGTTGACTGAATTTGATCCTGTGTGTGTCTCTCTGTTCATGTGTGTTTCCATATGTGTCCATATTTGTGATTGTGTCACTGTTATACTTTTTTTTGCTGATTTTTTTCATTTAACAATTACATTTGAGGGACCCTTAGCATGTTCAGGATTCTTTCAGCTGTCCATTTTGCTTTTCCAATTTTTCTATTTAAGTTATTACTATTGTGTTGAGTCATAGCATTTCTGCTGCTTTTCAGTATTTGTGCTAAATACAGCATTTCTGCTGAATCATACTATTTCTGCTATTTCATAAGATTTGTACTAAATATAGTGTTTCTGCCAAATATAGTATTTCTGCTTAATTATAGTATTTCTGCCATTTTATAGTATTTGTGCTAAAACATAGTATTTCTACTAAATGTAGTATTTATGCTTAATCATACTATTTGTATATATTTCTGCCAGGTCCCCAGGCAGCTAATCCTCTGTTAGGACTGATACATATAAAATTTACATATCAGGACCTGCACGGCTTCCCAGCCAGCCAATCATATCTGAGGTCTGCCCTTTCTTCTCTCGTCATATCTCAGCGACAGATGTACAAAGAGCAATGCAAATCACAGTCAAAGTACACGAAAGTCCGTTGATTCACCCAGTACAAGAATTATGCTTCTAGTCCACCTAGTTTTTGAGTTACACGACGTTTTGTAACTCCAAAAACAGCGTTTTCGCCTCTCACCGCAATCTAATTCTGACTGCTCATCACCCTGTTTTCCAGGCGCTCGCTCTCTTTCCCAGTGGGCGCAGTTGGTAATGACACAGGTCTGCAACCCAAAGGTCGTGGGTTCAATTACACCTTGGGCAACATGTTTTTTCCTACAAATTAATACACTATCACAGACCACTAATTCGTATTCATCATTTATTACAATTCTGCAACCTTTTATGATTTTAGCAGCTTTTCTAATATGGACCTCAGATTCTTCTTAACACTCCATGGCACAAATACTGTTCCTTTTAGGCTCTGTGTATGTGTGTGTGTGTATCAATATTTCTCCCATTTTAAAGTATTACTCCTCCATAATTGTATTTCTGTTAAATCAAAGTACTTTTACTACATCTTAGTACTTCTGCTCAATCATAGTATTTCTGCTAAATCATAGTATTTTGCCAAATTATGGTTTTTGTGCCAAATCATAACATTTGTTTTATTTTATAGTATTACTACTAAGTGGAGGAATTTCTGTCATGTTACAGTATATGTGCTGATTACAGTATTTCTGCTAAATCATAGTATTTCTACTATATTATATTTTTCTTTCTAAATATAGCATTTCTGCTATATAATTGTATTACTGCTATGTTATAATATTTGTGCTAAACCAGAGTATTTCTGCTGAAACATAGTATTTCTGCCGAATGATAGTATTTCTGTCAAATTACAGTATTTGTGCTAAAACATAGTATTTTTTTTTAAATTTCAATATTAATAGTAAATTACAGTGTCTCTGGTAAATCGCAGCATTTCTGCTATGTTGTACTGTTTTTCTAAATCATAGTATTTCTGTAATGTTTAAGAATGTTTGGCTAAATATATTCTTTCTGTTATCTTATACTATTTCTCCTAAATTCTTGTATTTTTGAGAAGTTATCGTGTTTCTGGTAAGTTACAATATTTCTGCTAAGTTCTGCTATGCTATTGTATTTCTGCCAAGTATTATGTTTCCTCTAAGATATTGCAGTTCTGCTAAGTTACTACATTTTAGCAAAGTTCCTTTGCTTCTGCAAAGTTTTTACAAATTCTGCAACTTTTCAGCTTTTTCTGCTAGTTTCAGCAGACAGCTTCAGCATTACAGCATCCACACTGCATTTTCGCAGGAAATGCAAATTTTTCTAGTTATTCTTCTAGTTGCTTCCGTACACTTTTTGGCACTTAACTACTTTCTCAGTTTTCAGCCGATTTTCTCAGTTCAAACTCTATACTGTTCTGCTCTTTCTGCTAATGATGGCTATGACTTTTGGTGTTTATTACTGTTATACTTTTTAAAATATTACACTTTTTTCCTTTAATTTGTCCCATTGAAATGAATGGGAAACTTCCACAATTCTGCTAAAACTTGCTTGTCTTTGAAACTTAACTACTTTGTCATACTTTCACCTAGAAACTCCATTCAAACTTTAAAATGTTCTCAGATTATTGGGCTATTCCTGTCTGATTCAGCTTTTTCAGATCTTCTACTGTTTTAATCTTATCTCTCTTTAAGTTTTCAGTTGCAAAATTGTGATTTTCAGAAAATACATGCGTTGCTATGGTTGCTATGCAATTAAGTCAGAGTGAGTGCTGGTCCGTTCTGAATTTTCTCTTCATGTCTAAACAACTTCTTGCTACTCACTCAATTTCCACTCAACCCCCAAATTATACATCAAAACGTAGGTATTTTTGCTGGCTTTCAGACAATGTCACTATCTTTATTGTGAGATTTACCGTTTTTTCGCAATTTGCCTCGGAGTGACACAAGGTCTCAATACTCCCCATTCAAAGTCTATGGGGAGGTTTTGAAATTCAGAGCTGAAATTCTGAAACGGGAGGCATTTTCAAATCGCCATATCTCTTTAATAAAGCAAAGTTAGGACATGAGGCTTGTGCCAATATATCTTCAGACACTGCTGACACTCACAGTGGAAGCAGTTTTACAATTATCTTACCGTTGAGCAATGAATTACGTTTGTTTGAGGGGTGGAAATCTGTCCTTCTCTCAGTCTTCAAACTCTGGAAATGAAGCCGTTTCTTCTCTCGTCAAATCTCCGCGATGGAGGCACAAAGAGCTATCAAAATCGCAGTGAAAGTACACCAAAGTCCGCTGATTCACCCAGTACAAGAATTATGCTGCTAGCCCTCCTAGTTTTTGAGTTACACGACGTTTTGTAACTCCAAAAAGCGGCGTTTTTCGCCTCTCACCGCGATCTATTTTCTGACTGCCCAAGTATCTGTCTTTCAGACCGCCGCCCCTTTCCAGGTGGCGCAATTAGTAATGACACGGCTCTGCAGCTCAAAGGTCGTGGGTTCAATCCCACCTTGGTCCACGTTTTTTTTTTTTTCACTACAAATTTATACACTATCACAGACTTGTAATTTATATTGCTATTTTATTACAATTCTGCAAAGTTTGATGATTTTAGCAGCTTTTCTAATATGGACCTCAGATTCTTGTTAACGCTCCATGGCAGAAACAAGTACACAGCCTGATGAAGCAGACTGAGGCAGTACCTCTGATTGGTGAATTTGAGCAGAACCAGGTTGTTCTTTCATTTCATTTCTTTATTTATTTCACACATGGTTCAACAGTGTTTCTTTTTCTACATACAGAACCTTCTGCCTCTTTTCAGCAGAAATTCTGCTCATTCACCTCATCTCTTGTGTTGGAGTGCCCTCTTGTGGCGCCTTTTGGGTAGTGCCTTAGTAAACGTGAACACTGCAAAGAAGTGGTATCAGACTGGTTTGTAGTGGAGGAATTTGTTGCCAGTTTCTTTCATCTTTAATCCGTATTCATGTTGTAATGTAGTAACTTTTGTGGCACAAATACCACAATATGGCAGAAACACTATGTTTTGGCACAAATACTTTGATTTAGTATACTTTAGCTTCTTCACCCCTTTTCAGCAAAATTTTCATTTTTTCACCCCTTTTTCAGCACAAATTCCATTTTTTGAGCTGTTTTCAAAAAAAAAACTCTTTTCAGCAGAAACTCTGCTGATTCATCTCTTTTCAGCGCACGCTTTCTGCTCCTTTGCCTTTTTCTGCAGAAATTCTTCTGATTCACCTCTTTTCTGCAAAATTTTCAGCCTTTTCACCTCTTATCAGCACAATTCTCAGCAGCTTCTGCTCATTTCAGCAGAATTGTCAGTCTGTCCACCTCTTCTCTGTGAGAATGTGTTTGGGTCAGTGAGATGAGTAGCTGCTTTGAGCCTGGTAGGGCCAGGTTCGATTCCTGCTCAGGGCAACATTTTGTTTTCACCACCATACAACTTTTTGCAGTACCTCTGATTGGTGAAAATGAGCAGAACCAGGTTGTTCTTTCATTTCATTTCTTTATTTATTTCACACATGGTTCAACAGTGTTTCTTTTTCTACATACAGAACCTTCTGCCTCTTTTCAGCAGAAATTCTGCTCATTCACCTCATCTCTTGTGTTGGAGTGCCCTCTTGTGGCGCCTTTTGGGTAGTGCCTTAGTAAACATGAACACTGCAAAGAAGTGGTATCAGACTGGTTTGTAGTGGAGGAATTTGTTGCCAGTTTCTTTCATCTTTAATCCGTATTCATGTTGTAATGTAGTAGTACCACAATATGGCAGAAACACTATGTTTTGGCACAAATACTTTGATTTAGTATACTTTAGCTTCTTCATCTTCTTCACCCCTTTTCAGCAAAATTTTCATTTTTTTCACCCCTTTTCAGCACAAATTCCAGCTTTTTTGGCTGTATTCAGAAAAAAGACAACTCTTTTGAGCAGAAACTCTGCTGATTCATCTCTTTTCAGCGCAAGTTTCTGCTTCTTTGCCTCTTTTCTGCAGAAATTCTGCTGATTCACCTCTTTTCTGCAAAATTTTCAGCCTTTTCACCTCTTATCAGCACAATTGTCAGCAGCTTCTGCTCATTTCAGCAGAATTGTCCATCTCTCCACCTCTTCTTTGTAAGAATGACTTTGGCTCAGGGAAATGAATAGCCACCTTTGAGCAGAAATTCTGCTGATTCATCTCTTTTCAGTGCAACTTATTGCTTCTTTACCTCTTTTCTGCAGAAATTCTGCTGATTCACCTCTTTTCTGCAAAATTTTCAGCCTTTTCACTTCTTCTCAGCACAATTCTCAGCAGCTTCTGCTCATTTAGCAAAATTGTCAGATTCTCCATCTCCTGTTTTTGAGAGAAAGAGTTTGGTTCAGTGAGATGAGCAGCTACCTTGAGACGAGAAGGGCCAGGTTCAAATCCTGGTCATGGCAAAACCTGTTTTCAGTTTTCTCTTTTGTTCTTTTGTTCTGCCTCTTTTCTGCAGAAACTCTGCTGATTCATCTCTTTTCAGCGCAAGTTTCTGCTCCTTTGCCTCTTTTCTGCAGAAATTCTGCTGATTCACCTCTTTTCTGCAAAATTTTCAGCCCTTTCACCTCTTATCAGCACAATTCTCAGCAGCTTCTGCTAATTTCAGCAGAATTGTCAGTCTGTCCACCTCTTCTCTGTGAGAATGTGTTTGGGTCAGTGAGATGAGTAGCTGCTTTGAGCCTGGCAGTATATCTGTTATGTTATAGTATTACTACTAAATCACAGTATTTCTGCCAATTCAAGGAGGCTGACTGTTACTAAGTGCATCAGTGTACATAGGTCATCTCTTGTGTTGGAGTGCCCTCTTGTGGCGCCTTTTGGGTAGTGCCTTAGTAAACGTGAACACTGCAAAGAAGTGGTATCAGACTGGTTTGTAGTGGAGGAATTTGTTGCCAGTTTCTTTCATCTTTAATCCGTATTCATGTTGTAATGTAGTAGTACCACAATATGGCAGAAACACTATGTTTTAGCACAAATACTTTGATTTGGTATACTTTAGCTTCTTCACCCCTGTAGGCAAAATTTTCATTTTTTTCACCCCTTTTCAGCACAAATTCCAGCTTTTTTGGCTGTTTTCAGAAAAACAAAACTCTTTTCAGCAGAAACTCTGCTGATTCATCTCTTTTCAGCGCAACTTATTGCTTCTTTACCTCTTTTCTGCAGAAATTCTGCTGATTCACCTCTTTTCTGCAAAATGTTCAGCCTTTTCACCTCTTATCAGCACAAATCTCAGCTGTTTTCAGAAAAAAAACTCTTTTGAGCAGAAATTCTGCTGATTCATCTCTTTTAGGCGCAACTTATTGCTTCTTTACCTCTTTTCTGCAGAAATTCTGTTGATTCACCTCTTTTCTGCAAAATTTTCAGCCTTTTCACTTCTTCTGAGCACAGTTCTCAGCAGCTTCTGCTCTTTAGCAAAATTGTCAGTTTCTCCATCTCTTGTTTTGTGAGAATGAGTTTGGTTCAGTGAGATGAGCAGCTGCCTTGAGACCAGAAGGACCAAGTTCAAATCCCGGTCGTGGCAAAACCTGTTTTCAGTTTTCTCTTTTGTTCTGCCTCTTTTCTGCAGAAATTCTGCTCATTCACCTCATCTCTTGTGTTGGAGTGCCCTCTTGTGGCGCCTTTTGGGTAGTGCCTTAGTAAACGTGAACACTGCAAAGAAGTGGTATCAGACTGGTTTGTAGTGGAGGAATCTGTTGCCAGTTTCTTTCATCTTTAATCCGTATTCATGTTGTAATGTAGTAGTACCACAATATGGCAGAAACACTATGTTTTAGCACAAATACTTTGATTTAGTATACTTTAGCTTCTTCAGCTTCTTCACCCCTTTTCAGCAAAATTTTCATTTTTTTCACCCCTTTTCAGCACAAATTCCAGCTTTTTGGCTGTATTCAGAAAAAAGACAACTCTTTTGAGCAGAAACTCTGCTGATTCATCTCTTTTCAGCGCAAGTTTCTGCTTCTTTGCCTCTTTTATGCAGAAATTCTGCTGATTCACCTCTTTTCTGCAAAATTTTCAGCCTTTTCACCACTTATCAGCACAATTGTCAGCAGCTTCTGCTCATTTCAGCAGAATTGTCCGTCTCTCCACCTCTTCTTTGTAAGAATGACTTTGGCTCAGGGAAATGAATAGCTGCCTTTGAGCAGAAATTCTGCTGATTCACCTCTTTTCTGCAAAATTTTCAGCCTTTTCACTTCTTCTCAGCACAATTCTCAGCAGCTTCTGCTCATTTAGCAAAATTGTCAGTTTCTCCATCTCTTGTTTTTGAGAGAAAGAGTTTGGTTCAGTGAGATGAGCAGCTGCCTTGAGACGAGAAGGGCCAGGTTCAAATCCCGGTCATGGCAAAACCTGTTTTCATTTTTCTCTTTTGTTCTTTTGTTCTGCCTCTTTTCTGCAGCAATTCTGCTGATTTACCTCTTTTCTGCAAAATTTTCAGCCTTTTCACCCCTTATCAGCACAATTCTCAGCAGCTTCTGCTCATTTTAGCAGAATTGTCGGTCTCTCCTCCTCTTTTTTTGAGAGAATGAGTTTAGCTCAGTGAGATGAGTAGCTGCCTTGAGACCAGGAGGGCCAGGTTCAAATCCTGCTCAGGGCAACATGTTTTTTTTTCACCACCATACAACTTTTTGCAACTTTTCATCTTTTTCAGCTTTTCAGCAGACAGCTTCAGCGTTAAGGCATCCACACAGCATTTTCGCAGGAAATGCAAATTTTCTAGTTATTATTATTCTCCATCTTCCGCCTAAATTTCGCACGTATCACGCCCGCAGTTTTGAGACAAGCTTCATATATGTTACCTCATTTTGTGCGGCCGGATCTGGAATGGTGTGCTATGACTTTTGGTGTTTATGAATTTTATAGTTTTTAAATATTAATATTTTAGTGAAAATTTTCCCGCCCTCTGCCAAACAGTTTTGACATTAGGATTACATATGTTAGATCATTTTGTGCGGCTGGAGCTGGACTATTATGTTGTGACTTTTGGTGTTTATGACTTTTATAGTTTTTAAATATTAATATTTTAGTACAAATTTAGGCCAATTCATCTTTTGGCGCCAAATAAACAGACTTCATTTGTGGTGTCTTGGCTCTCTCTAGTGGTATACCGGGAGTAGTACAGCCGAAAAGATTTATCCTTGTGTTGAAAACTCCATATCCCACAATTCATAGCACGCCTCTACAGAGTGAACAATGGCGGCCACCACTTCGCTTTATATGTCTTTATTCGTGTTTCTAGGTCACAAAATAAACTTTTAAGATATTTTCAGGCGAGAATGTAGGTGTGTAAACTTCAAATATCTGCTTGTTTTATCAAGACATCCCATATTTAGCGACAGTGCTCTGACGACGTTGGTCCTGCCTGACAGCTAGCCGGCTACCTAGCTAGCTGCCGCACTTGGCTGCAAATGGATAGCGAGGGACTCTCTCTGTCGTTTCACCTCCCGGTCTCTCGCAAATGCTCGCACAGAATCGGAGTTACAGCTGGATGTGGAAAAATAACTGAGTTGTTTGGTGGTGCTATAACGCCGGAGCTACAACAGTGGGCAGCTATCCACCGTGTATGACAGAAAGGACATGCCGCGACCGCCAATCGACCGGTGTTTGCTAACGCGGAGGTCAATCGTGGATCAGGAAAGCGAAGGCAGGAGCGTGAGGTGAACTGAATTTCAGGTAAGAAGTTATGACCTGCACTCTATTTGGGTCAGATATAAACCGAGTTTAGGTGTAGTTTATTTAGCAGCAGTTCTCTTATGTGTTGCTGATAGCCGGCTAGCTAGCTAGCGCCGCTAGCATAGTTAGCTAGCACCGCTAGCGACCCTTCGTGAAAAAGCACCCAGGCTTGGCTTATATTGAGGCGGGTGAAACTCGTGTCAGCACCGGTCGCTCGCCGACAGTATGTGTTTTAGCTGGACTTATTTTTCGTTTATATGGACCGATGATTTATTTATTTATTCATTTTAGTAACGGTATAAACAGTGAAAGGTGGTGGATTGGCCAGATGTAAACTTCAAATATCTGCTCGTGTTACCAAGACATCCCATATTAGCTCTGATGTTTTCGGTGCCTGCAAAGAGCTAGACAGGTAGCTAGCTAACCCGAGCTGGCTGTCTTTTGACTCAGGGTCATAGCTGGACTTATTTTTCGTTTTTATGAGCCGATGAGGGTTTTTTTTTTTTTAGTAACGGTACAAACAGTGAAAGGCGGTGGATTGTCCAGATGCTGGTCGATGTGGAAAAAATAACTGAGTTGTTTGGTAGTCGCTGACGCCGAGCTACAACCGAGGGCAGCTATCCACCGTGTGTGTCAGAAAGAACATGCGGGAACGAGGCGGCGAGATGCGACCGCCGATCGACCGGTGGTAGATCGTGGATCAGGGAAACCGAAGGCAGGAGAAGCAGGCGGCTGCCGGTCGGAGCGTGAGGTGAACTGAATTTCAGGTAAGAAGTTATGACCTGCACTCTATTTGGGTCAGATATAAACCGAGTTTAGGTGTAGTTTATTTTCGTTGTGCTGACTTTTTACAATCAGTTATAATAACTCGTACTGCGTGGTAGCTAGCACGATGGAGTTTCTATACAGCTGTGTGCACGCTAAGTTACTGATGTTGAACTTTATGACAGCCTCCCTGTCATTCTCTCGCCTGTTCAAACTTCAGTCATGAAACTGATCAATGATCGGCTTTTCTCTCTTGTTTGTTTATCGCGCTAAACAACAGCAGCACGTTTAAGCTTGATCAGCTGTTGTTAGAATTCATTTGATTTTAATTTCTAGTATCAGCTGATGTTTGCTGGAGCCACAGCTGTAGAAGCGGCTGGTCGAAACCAGGAGATGACCTTACTGAATCATCAGAGCTGAACTGGTGATGGAGAAACAGGTTTACCTTTTTTTTAGGTGACATGAATGAGTTGAAGGGAAGTTATGAACTGTTTCTGAGAGAAATAAACACCAAGCTCCTTTTTTTATTTAGCTGACAGCTGGTAACTGTGCAGGGGCGGATCTAGCAAAGCTTTTGCCATAATTTTATTATTGAACAACAACCATGTTCTCAATGAACCCAAAAAACACATTAATATCAAAGCTGAATGTTTTCGGAAGTAGTTTTTAGTTTGTGTTTAGTTTTAGCTATTTTAGGGGATATCTGTGTGTGCAGGTGACTATTACTGTGCATAATTATTAGGCAACTTAACAAAAACAAATATATACCCATTTCAATTATTTATTTTTACCAGTGAAACCAATATAACATCTCCACATTCACAAATATACATTTCTGACATTCAAAAACAAAACAAAAACAAATCAGCGACCAATATAGCCACCTTTCTTTGCAAGGACACTCAGAAGCCTGCCATCCATGGATTCTGTCAGTGTTTTGATCTGTTCACCATCAACATTGCGTGCAGCAGCAACCACAGCCTCCCAGACACTGTTCAGAGAGGTGTACTGTTTTCCCTCCTTGTAAATCTCACATTTGATGATGGACCACAGGTTCTCAATGGGGTTCAGATCAGGTGAACAAGGAGGCCATGTCATTAGTTTTCTTCTTTTAAACCCTTTCTTGCCAGCCACACTGTGGAGTACTTGGACGCGTGTGATGGAGCATTGTCCTGCATGAAAATCATGTTTTTCTTGAAGGATGCAGACTTCTTCCTGTACCACTGCTTGAAGAAGGTGTCTTCCAGAAACTTGCAGTAGGACTGGGAGTTGAGCTTGACGCCATCCTCAACCCGAAAAGGCCCCACAAGCTCACCTTTGATGATACCAGCCCAAACCAGTACTCCACCTCCACCTTGCTGGCGTCTGAGTGGGACTGGAGCTCTCTGCCCTTTACCAATCCAGCCACGGGCCCATCCATCTGGCCCATCAAGACTCACTCTCATTTCATCAGTCCATAAAACCTTAGAAAAATCAGTCTTGAGATATTTCTTGGCCCAGTCTTGACGTTTCAGCTTGTGTGTCTTGTTCAGTGGTGGTCGTCTTTCAGCCTTTCTTACCTTGGCCATGTCTCTGAGTATTGCACACCTTGTGCTTTTGGGCACTCCAGTGATGTTGCAGCTCTGAAATATGGCCAAACTGGTGGCAAGTGGCATCTTGGCAGCTGCACGCTTGACTTTTCTCAGTTCATGGGCAGTTATTTTGCGCCTTGGTTTTTCCACACGCTTCTTGCGACCCTGTTGACTATTTTGAATGAAACGCTTGATTGTTCGATGATCACGCTTCAGAAGCTTTGCAATTTTAAGACTGCTGCATGCCTCTGCAAGATATCTCACTATTATTTGACTTTTCTGAGCCTGTCAAGTCCTTCTTTTGACCCATTTTGCCAAAGGAAAGGAAGTTGCCTAATAATTATGCACACCTGATATAGGGTGTTGATGTCATTAGACCATACCCCTTCTCATTACAGAGATGCACATCACCTAATATGCTTAATTGGTAGTAGGCTTTCGAGCCTATACAGCTTGGAGTAAGACAACATGCATGAAGAGGATGATGTGGACAAAATACTCATTTGCCTAATAATTCTGCACTCCTGTATAAAATATTTAGCTTTTATTAAATAGTTATCTGAATCTTACAACCAAAGTTTGTATAATAATACACAAGATTGGCTGTAGACCATTGTTCATCATTCAGAACACTGTGTAAAAATAACAAAAAACAAAAAGTGAATGCAAAAGTGCATAAATATTTATTTTACGTGTTTGATGTGTGTGGCGGGGCGTGGTCTGCAGTGCCGCTGCAGGGGAGGTGGACCCACCTGAGGGGCATCTGCAATCACACCTCTCGGGCGTAGTCTGTGCTCTCTCGGCTGTTTTTGGGTGTGTGTCGGGCTGTGAGTTGAAAATCTACAGCTGGCTGGGAGGGTACACCAACCATGTGTGAAAAGTGGTCCATAACGTACTGGTTCAAAGTGTGTTCGTGCAAACATTGTCGGGGTCTGCCGTGGTACAGAGGGACTTCTGCTTATGAACCTGTGTGCACAGCGTCTGCAAATCGGGGCTGTACAAAGTGACCTCATCTTTACCCAAAACTGTAAGCTGTCATCTGTGAGGCGCGAGCGGTGTTTGTTTTTACCATAATTCATGGTGGAGAATGGCTGCTCTTCTGAGTTTTGCTGTCTGTAGCCGTATGAATGGAAAACTACACAGATTAGCAGCGGCATAGGCACACATAAAATTTCTTCTGAAATTTTCGCTTTCTAGTTAATGTTATCATTGTACTGTTTTTCCTTTTTTATAACACCAATAGTATATTACAACACTACTACACTACTTTACTACTAATATACAATAGTATATTAGTTTATATTTTATTATGTATCCATCACGGGTCTGTGTGAATCTGCAGCTTCACACCTTCCCAAGCTGGAGACATTTTCCTTGGCTGAACAATGACACAGCCTTAATATACCTTATGCATCTCTCTTTTTTATTTGATATATTTTCGTGTGAATTATCTGGTTTCATGCATTCTATCCATTCCATAGCTTGGTTGTCTTCCCAATTTTGTTTCATTGTTAATACCAGTTTACAGGTTGTTAACCTTCCTATTATCTCCTATTATCATGCTTATCACAGATAAGCTCTGCTTTAATTTAAGTTAACCTTAATTTAACTCTTGTGTATGCTTTGATTTCTTTCTAGCTTCCTTTTCAGTATTTATTTCTGCTTGGAGGGTTTCTTATAATTTAGTTAATGCATTTTCCCTCCCACGTGGGACATTTAGGTGTTCTTTGGATTTCTCCATCTATATGCACTAATTTGTCCGGCTCCTGGACATTTCTTTTCTAACCACTGCTCGTCAGCAGTGAGTTACCCATTTTAATCCTCTTAATTCTTTTAACACTTTACAACTACACAACTGCGGCACCTTCTCTGGCACGAGAATCGAGAGAGGTAGTTGACACGGCCTTCTACTTTCAAGCTATTCTTGAAAGCGGTGTCATCTATATGTGATGAAACACGACCTGTTTCTCTCTTTTCACCAGTACTTGGGTGGCCAACAGCAAACAAAATAGTGGAATAGTTCAGCCTCCTTATTGTGCTGTAAAATCAACTTATTCCACCAACAAAATGAAACAACAACAATACCTTTTTCAACGCCAAGACTACGTTTTTGGATTTGAGGTTTATCTAAAAATGCTTCCAGCCTTTTTCCAGGCGAGCCTTTACTTTTAGAAATCCACCTAAAAATGCTTCCAGCCCTTTTCCAGGCGAGCCTTTACTTTTAGAAATCCACCTAAAAATGCTTCCAGCCCTTTTCAGGCGAGCCTTTACTTTTAGGAATGCTACCAGCCCCTCTGGGCGAGCCTAAACGTTTTACGCGAGGTGTCTGAGTGTTAATATTCACCTGGTTGCTGCCGGTCTCTCAGGTCTACCTCATCGACCCCCACCCGCCGGACCACTTATAAGAACGCCGGCCAGAACCCGAACGTTACGTCTCTGGACTTTATATCCTCTACCTAGAGAGGAGCTGTCGACAGACTTCAGCGCGGGCTTCTCACGACGTCAGGGCTCGATGAGGCTTTCCTGTGGGGTCACACAAAAGTGCTGTGTCCCATCCGGGTCGAAGGACCAAGAAATGTCAGGAGTTTTCCTGTATTGCAACTCAGGTCGGAATAAAACGCTCAGACAGGTTTACGTGTACACGGTCGAGACTCAGGGAGACTCGCACTGTGCAATAAAAAGAAAGAGTCTTTATTCAGAGAGCACATACAGGAAGAGAGAAAATAGAACTGCAGGCTTCCTGTGTAACTTCCCCATTTAGGAGTCTGCACAGAGTTGCAGAGTTTAAGCTGAATACTGAAAAGAGCAAACACATTTAGATAATGAAACGTACTTTTAAGCATAACATAATAAAAATCCCAAAATCCTAAAAAATCTCTTTTCACCCTTCATCCCCGTTTTCTCCTTCTTCTTCTTAGGTTTTGCACGCTCCAGCATAAAGAGCGGTAAGGAGGGCTCCAATTACAGCAAGAAAGAGCGACGGCTGCGATTCTTCATCCGTAAGATAGTGAAGACGCAGGCTTTCTACTGGATAGTACTCTTTCTCGTGGGCCTCAACACCATCTGTGTGGCCGTGGTGCACTACGACCAGCCTGAGATGCTCACTGACTTTCTCTGTGAGTAAAGCCATAGACTGTACAGAAAAGATGGATGCACTGTGATGACAAACACTTGTTTGTGGACCCCAATTTTTAAGTTTTGATACTAGATGCCTTCAGTATAAAGGTACATTCATGGATTCTATAGACACATCACACACACACAGTTGGCTGCTAATTACTGCTAGCATTTTAATAAATTAACACAGGAATTTCCCTCAATTTCCCTGGTTCAGTTTGCCTTTATATTTTGCTAGAGCCACATTTTCTGATTATTTTTTAAAGTGCTCTTGAGAAATAATTCAATGTTTTTCTGTGGACATTGGCTGCTTTTTCTCTTTGTTTTCAGTCTAGTGTTTTTTAAGTGACCATTTTCAGAGGAATGTTTTTCTGTTTGTTGAGCACCTAAGTCAAATGATCCAGTGTTGTGTTTTCAAATAACACATACCTTAGCAAAAAGCTAATTTTAAATTGTATCTAAAAGCACGTTTTTACTAGCAGCCTGTCGCAAAAATACATAATTTGTTCCCATTTCTTTAATTTATGAAAAAATGTCACAGATAACACAGTTTAACAGGCATAAAGTAGTATTTTTGTACATAAAATAGTATTTTTGTATCAACAAGGTGATTCCCAATGAGCTATTAGTTTACAACTTGGCATGGTGTGCAGTGTGTCCTTGAAAGAATTAAAGGAAATTGGATGAAAGTAGAAGTGGTTGAAACCTCATCTACGGTAAGTGAATAGTATCTGAAAGTCGTGGCAAAAGTCCAGCAAAGACTTGACACGGGACCTAAGAGATGCCCTTAAGTTGATCCATCCATTGTTTGAGGAAGCGTCAGCAGAAATGGTCTCAGTGAAAGGCTGTCCATCAAGAAGTCATTCTTAAGGAAGAGAAATGGGGAGAAGGCTCAGGTATCATCATCGTCGTCATCTTTCTTTATAAAGCACTTTAAAACAACCACAGCTGACGCAAAACTATATAATAATAATTCGGTATGCCTAATTATGGAGGACCACAAGAGCCACGCGCATCGAAATAAAAATTTCTGTGCTTTAATAATGAATTGTAGAATAAATTCTGCAATTGTAAATTCATTTTTGAATTCCAATTTAATAAACTGCATTTCAAAATCCTTTTTCCACTTGCATTTCAAAAAACTTTTTCCAATTGCACTTTAATAAACTGCATTTTAAAATCCTTTTTTCAGTTGCAATTTAATAAACTGCAGTTCAAAATCCTTTTTCCACTTGCAATTTAATAAACTGCAGTTCAAAATCCCTTTTCCACTTGCAATTTAATAAACTGCAGTTCAAAATCCTTTTTCCACTTGCAATTTAATAAACTGCAGTTCAAAATCCTTTTTCCACTTGCAATTTAATAAACTGCAGGTCAAAATCCTTTTTTCCACTTGCAATTTAATAAACTGCAGTTCAAAATCCTTTTTCCACTTGCAATTTAATAAACTGCAGGTCAAAATCCTTTTTCCACCTGCAATTTAATAAACTGCAGTTGAAAATCCATTTCCCTTTCCTGTTCGCTCCTGGATTAGCTGCTGGATTAGCTCCTGGATTAGCTGCTGGATTAGCTCTTCGATTAACAACTTGCTGGAGGCTATTCAAATTAGCCACACCGTGGGATGTAAGGAGCTCTCTGATTGGTTGGTCAGACACAGGCTGTCTGCCAGCCTGGATTTTTCTAGCTCATAGCTTCGCCCTGCTAGGAAGCCTGTGTGCTTGTACAAAGGCCGTTCAGCGTCGGGATTTACACTGCGGCTCGACACGGATATGTGAAGAATGAAGGGACCCTGCAGCGAAACGGAGAGCCAACCTCTGACTGAGTGCCTGTCAACACAGTCTGACCACCTGTTGAAGGTAAGGTGCTAACGTGGCTAACGCTAGCATCACCGCACGTAGCCCCGTTATTTTAAGATCATCTTAGCTAATGAAAGTTTTACGTCGCAGCTGTACGAGCTCGCTACGTGTTTTGTAAGCTGCTGTGCTCTTCACAGATAAAGCTGGAAGCAGCTCAGACTGTTAGAACCAGCACTGAGCCCTGTTACATTTATACAGTGTTAGAGCAACGGCTGCAACCTACAGCCTTTAAACTAGCGATTAAAATGCTGACAGTAAACTCGTCAGTCCAGATGTTACCACATTACTCTGTGGTACTTAGAGTTAAAAACAACTGAGACAGGCTGATTAAAATAACAGCTGTCATTTCTCTCATTCCTTATATCAAGACTGGAGATCACACTACTGATTTCAGTTCATTTAATATGTGAGTGCACAGATTCATTCTCAACTGGACATAAATGATGATCAAAGGTTGTATACATGATGAATTCATCAAATCCCAGCCTCTAACACAGTGCGCTAAATCTTAGCTTTGAATGTCCAGTATATTCTAATCAGTGCAATGTAAGCATTCACTGAACCTACAGTATCTACACCTGTGTGGTAAAGGTACAGATAATGAAATTTAATTATTAATACAATATACATCATGAAAAATGAAAGCTGAAATTGATTCAGTTTAGTACTTTTCTCTGTATGCTCTGTGATTATAAAGGCCTTAAATTCTGTGATATATACTGTAAATGATGTTCACAGAGGTCTTAAAGTACTTAAATCACTGCTGATAGTCTGGTTGTTTACATTTTCACATGTTTTTGTGTCTGTAGGGCTGTTTGATGACGATTTGGACTCCTCTGGGAGATGAGGACACACCCACATCTGTTCCATACTGCAGCCATGGATGGTGTTACAGCTCTCAGTCAGCTTTGGGCCATCAGACGCACACACTGGAAAACCAGCGCCTATACTTCATGCAGGAGAGACGGCCTCAGTGATGTAGGTTCATAAGCGAGTTCAAACATTTCTGGCCTCTTATCACTTAGATTTTGAATGCATTTAAAGCAGGAACTGCACACTAGGGGTGGGTTTTAATAATCGATTCCTCGATTAAAATAGATTCTGGCTTGATAACGTGAAATCGATTCATTAAAATCCTGAATCGATTTTTTAATATAAATTTATTTTGCCCGAAACGCCAGAATCTCAGGTGAAACCTCACAAAATTTCAACAACCACCAAACAGCTAAGACAGTAAATGAGAGCAGGTACACGGATTCTGCACAAGGACGTAAACACACAGCGCGACCCGCGGATCAGAATCAGTGAGATGTCGCCTTTCTCACCCGACGGGCGCTGCAGCTTTAAGCGTCTGCGCCGCGGCGGCAATCACTTTCTGGCACAACAACTGCACGGACACGGTCGGGCTGAAAGCCGACAGCTCGCTGATTCTGATGTTTCGCGGGTAGCACTTTGTGTTCACGCCCTTTTGCGCTGATTCTAAAGCTGTTAGTTTTATCTCTCTCCAAAAAATATTGACCGAACCAGCAGCAAAAGAAGATCCAAACTACGCTTCACATAAACATCGTCATGAATTCCCTCTGACTTTTACTGTTTTGCTTCACCCACGATAAAATCACACTTCATGCACAGCTCTCTCTCTCTCTCTGTACTGTTTTCTGCATTATTTGCTTGCTTGTTATGCGCAACTCTACTGTTGTTTACAGCGCTGTCGGCCGCTGTTTTTTTTTTTTTTCGTTTTACATACTTCCGAAAAGAAAACCTAATTTCTGCCGTTCAATACTGAACATATTTAAACTTTTTAAAGTTATGCGAAATGCAAAACGCTTAGCTTGTGTCTCTAATAAAACCGCTGTAACGTCAGAGGTAACGTTCATATGTTGATTAATGGTTTTCTTTCGTTTTTGATGTACTGCAGATACATATTTTATAAAATCTCAGGCCAGGAAAACCACCTTCATGTTTTTCTGTTTTATCTTCAGCTACTTTGACACAAAGAAATCTGCTGTGATGCTCACACCTTTGATAGTCTTGCGTGTGTCAGCTTCCTTTTATAGATACAAAAATATGTCAATGTACTGATCTTAATTATATTTCTGTCAAAATTTCCCAGATTCAAATCGAATTGAATCGAATTGAATTGAATCGGGACCTTGTGAATCGAAATGAATCGATTCTAGAAATAAGTGACGATACCCAGCCTTACTGCACACCTAGCTGTCAAAAGTTTGGCAGCATGAGTACTGTAAAGTTTTGTAGGGTCCTTGTTAAAAAATTCCACAAGCACCACACCACATTTGTCATATACAGTTCCATTTTGTACAGGACATTTTTGAAATTATGTGTATATATGTGTGTGTGTATGTATGTATATATATATATATATATATATATATATATATATATATATATATATATATATATATATATATATATATATAATCTCTATCTCCTAGTTATCCACTTGTCAGTAATTTTTGAGTAAATGGATGTCACTGATAAATCAGTGGTGATTCACCTGCAAATGTTTTTAACTAACTTTGTTTTTCGTAGAATTCATCAGCAGCTGTGGAGAGATGCATTTGAATATCTTCTGGTTCCACTTTTCCTTACCTGGAAGCGGAGTATTGCTGATTTCTGACAAGGACACAAACCTCAGTGCTTATCATGGGTGTTACATCCTCTGTGCAGCAATTCCAGAGACAACGAGAGAGCAACGACCACTCATTAAGACCATACAGAAATCTGTCCCTTTCTGGCAGCTGTGGAAACTTCCAATAAGAAAGTTTGCATTCTTAGAACAATGCTGGATCATGTGTGATGTGTCATCATATGAGGATATTACATTTTGCCTTAATTCTGCTCAATTAAGTGTTTTGATCGTTGATCCAGTATGGCAGCTTTGTGTTGTGCTGCAAGTTAAAACCCATTGTCCTCATGAGCACAGCATCTAACAACTCTCCTTAAAAAAAAAAGTCGATTGACTTTAACTGGACACAATGGTTTCCAGTGGGAGATACATTCATCACTCATCCGTGACACTGGAGAAGTCACCTGGATGAGTGATAAAACAATTTTCCATGGAAAATCCAGAGGAACTAAACTTTGTTGTTGTTTCTTTGGGCTCAATTTTGCCTGAGGCTGAAATTGAGCCCAATTTCTTCTTTCAGAAGAATGTTTTCTTCTGAAAGAAGAAAACATTTTGCCAATAATCAGATAAAAAACATTGTTGAACCAGGTGGTATTCTCTGGAGTTTAAGACCAAAACTGAACTCAGTGAATTGACATTAGACTGGAATTCATAAGATGAATAGAAATACTGCTGAAGCTGAATGATATATGTATATATATATATATATATATATATATATATATATATATATGTGTATGTATGTGTGTGTGTGTGATCTTTTTTTTCTCCAATTCACCAGGTCTGTAAAGTTCAGTATGACTGTGGTACATGATACAAAAGAATAAATACAGAACAATAACAACTTTATGTGAATAACTTTACTCTTCTTAAAAATAACTCATAAAACAAGTAAAAGTACAAATGTGTACAAGTTAGAGACTTCCTCAGTAAGTTTACACTCTTTTGGATTGATTTTAATTGTGTGTTAAAGAGAAAGAGATTAGAGGTAAAGTAGAGGATGCAGAGTCCATCACTAAGGCCGTCTCTCCTGCATGAAGTCCAGGTGCTGGTTTTCCAGTGTGTGCGTCTGATGGCCCAAAGCTGACTGAGAGCTGTAACACCATCCATGGCTGCAGTATGGAACAGATGTGGGTGTGTCCTCATCTCCCAGAGGAGTCCAAATCGTCATCAAACAGCCCTACAGACACAAAAACATGTGAAAATGTAAACAACCAGACTATCAGCAGTGATTTAAGTACTTTAAGACCTCTGTGAACATCATTTACAGTATATATCACAGAATTTAAGGCCTTTATAATCACAGAGCATACAGAGAAAAGTACTAAACTGAATCAATTTCAGCTTTCATTTTTCATGATGTATATTGTATTAATAATTAAATTTCATTATCTGTACCTTTACCACACAGGTGTAGATACTGTAGGTTCAGTGAATGCTTACATTGCACTGATTAGAATATACTGGACATTCAAAGCTAAGATTTAGCGCACTGTGTTAGAGGCTGGGATTTGATGAATTCATCATGTATACAACCTTTGATCATCATTTATGTCCAGTTGAGAATGAATCTGTGCACTCACATATTAAATGAACTGAAATCAGTAGTGTGATCTCCAGTCTTGATATAAGGAATGAGAGAAATGACAGCTGTTATTTTAATCAGCCTGTCTCAGTTGTTTTTAACTCTAAGTACCACAGAGTAATGTGGTAACATCTGGACTGACGAGTTTACTGTCAGCATTTTAATCGCTAGTTTAAAGGCTGTAGGTTGCAGCCGTTGCTCTAACACTGTATAAATGTAACAGGGCTCAGTGCTGGTTCTAACAGTCTGAGCTGCTTCCAGCTTTATCTGTGAAGAGCACAGCAGCTTACAAAACACGTAGCGAGCTCGTACAGCTGCGACGTAAAACTTTCATTAGCTAAGATGATCTTAAAATAACGGGGGCTACGTGCGGTGATGCTAGCGTTAGCCACGTTAGCACCTTACCTTCAACAGGTGGTCAGACTGTGTTGACAGGCACTCAGTCAGAGGTTGGCTCTCCGTTTCGCTGCAGGGTCCCTTCATTCTTCACATATCCGTGTCGAGCCGAGTGTAAATCCCGACGCTGAACGGCCTTTGTACAAGCACACAGGCTTCCTAGCAGGGCGAAGCTATGAGCTAGAAAAATCCAGGCTGGCAGACAGCCTGTGTCTGACCAACCAATCAGAGAGCTCCTTACATCCCACGGTGTGGCTAATTTGAATAGCCTCCAGCAAGTTGTTAATCGAAGAGCTAATCCAGCAGCTAATCCAGGAGCTAATCCAGCAGCTAATCCAGGAGCGAACAGGAAAGGGAAATGGATTTTCAACTGCAGTTTATTAAATTGCAGGTGGAAAAAGGATTTTGACCTGCAGTTTATTAAATTGCAAGTGGAAAAAGGATTTTGAACTGCAGTTTATTAAATTGCAAGTGGAAAAAAGGATTTTGACCTGCAGTTTATTAAATTGCAAGTGGAAAAAGGATTTTGAACTGCAGTTTATTAAATTGCAAGTGGAAAAAGGATTTTGAACTGCAGTTTATTAAATTGCAAGTGGAAAAGGGATTTTGAACTGCAGTTTATTAAATTGCAAGTGGAAAAAGGATTTTGAACTGCAGTTTATTAAATTGCAACTGAAAAAGGATTTTAAAATGCAGTTTATTAAAGTGCAATTGGAAAAAGTTTTTGAAATGCAAGTGGAAAAAGGATTTTGAAATGCAGTTTATTAAATTGGAATTCAAAAATGAATTTACAATTGCAGAATTTATTCTACAATTCATTATTAAAGCACAGAAATTTTTATTTCGATGCGCGTGGCTCTTGTGGTCCTCCATAAGAAACAGGGATTTAAATGATGCCTGGAAAAAGCACTAAAGCATTTTAGAAGAACAAAATGTAACAAAAAATGAGAAAAAATGACAAATTTCTTGGAAGTCTACTTGTACAGAGACTACATGCAATTATAAATGGAAATAGTGAGCTAGACCCCCCCACCCCCAAGAAGGAAAACAGCCATACAATGACGCAAAACAGAATAAAAATTGATAAAAATAAAATTGAATGAACATGGCGTCTTTGTGCTTCAGATTAGACAAAAATGTCATTGTATGACAAAACTTCAGGTCTATCAAAGGTAGAGTTTCTGACATGTTAGTGGCAGTAATTGCAGCTGTTAACAAGGATTTATTATATAATGTTAAAGTGAGAATGTTGCAATTTAAATCTCAAAAATTTGTTTTCTGAAAAGTTTTATCTATTCTGAAGTAGTTAAGGATGAACTGGCAGATTGTTTTCAGCTCAGATTTAATGTAGCTCCTTGTCAAGGTTTTAATGCTTCTATATTTATCTCCAAAACAGACCAGGATACTCAACAGACATTGTCAGGAAAAGGCTTACTTTGACCAACAGAAGAGAATATAAACGTACATAATATATTTTATTGTTATCCACATGTGAAATTTTCTGTCCTCTCTGAATGGTTAAATAGACACATTTAATTTCCACAGCATATAGATACAAGAACTAATGTGAACTCATATACATATAGGTTTTTGTAGCTGGGTTAAAAAATATTTAGTTGAGAATGTTATTCATATCACCATGTATAAACATGTAGGTACTGTACTTGTATGCAAAGACAGAAAGAATAGGGAAGCAGGAAAAAATTAGAATGGCTTAATGTTGAACATTTATTTCCAAGAAACTTCTCCCACATGAGAGACTACATGCAATTATAAATGGAAATAGTGAGCTAGACCCTCCCACCCCCCCACCTCCAAGAAGGAAAACAGCCATACAATGATGCAAAACAGAATAAAAATTGATAAAAATAAAATTGAATGAACATGTCACATGATGTCAAAGGCCAAGAAAAAGAGAATGGTTTTAAAAAGAGATTTAAAAACAGAGAGAGAAGAGACCTGTCTAATGTGCAAAGGCAAATCATTCCAAATTGGTCTGCAATAATGAAGGAATGGTCCCCTCTGAGCTTAAGCTTAGTTTTAGGTACGCTCAGCGGCAGCTGATCAGCTGACCCGAGAGAAGCTCAGAGAGTTTGGGTGGGGAATGATGATTAAGAGCCATAAAAACAAATGCAAGAATTTAAAAAATGAATCCTAAAATTCATTGGCAGCCAGTGGAGCGAAAAAAGGGAGAAACATGCTCATACTTACATGTGCTGATGAAAAGACATGAGCAACTGTAGCGATTGCAATGAGCGATTGTGGAACCACTAACCTAACTAAAGTGCATTACCGTAATCCAGTTGATTGGTAACAAAAGCTTACTGTCTCAGAGTGCTAACTAGAAATAATTTAGCTTGATTTATGCAGTAGTTTGTCCAGCTGCCTCAACTGGAAAAGGCTCAATTTCAGCACTTCCCTGAACTGACTGTCAAACTTAACTTCAGCATCCAGTTTAACCCCGAGGTTTCTGATGTACTTGGCCTGATGTATTCCACAAAGTGCGTATGAATGGTACCACCAATGGTACCACGTATGTATTTTTGTAATTAAATTTAAAAACTGAGCGCCATCCAGGCCTTTATGTCTTCAAAACACTTGAACAGCAGTCTAGCAGAATATGCTTCATTCTTTTTAAGAGGGACAAAAATCTGGGTATCGTCCGCATAACAGTGGAATCTAATACCATACTTCTGAGTATGGAATCTAGTCGGAACAGGCAGAGAAAAGAGAAGGGGGCCTAAAACTGAAACGACAGTTTACATAACCCTTTTATTTCTTCCCGTTTTGTTTGATTGGTTTTTTGTCTATTATCACCATTATTATTATTACTACTATGTGTTTTTTAGTTATTATTGTGGTTTTGCTAAGTAGTAGGACCTTTGTGGGGTCAGGGAGGGTTTCACTGTTTTGTGTGTGTATTCAACAGTTTGATGGTCTTTTTTTTGGTTGTTAAAACATAATATATATATATTTTTAAAGCCTGGATGTTGACATTTATTCTAACAGGTTTTTACTTGCTCAGCCTTTCTTGGCACTGAGCTACAGTTATGCAACCAGAAAAAAGTTCTGCAAATGACTGGTTCTGGCGAACAAATAGTCCAGCCCTTAAGTCCCTGTAAGATGATCAGCTGTTACTTTCAGACTTGATGATGTAAACAAACAAGATATTAATTATTATCTGTAATATTCTTAAATTCTTGAATTTCCAAATTATATACTACTTTAGGATGGATCCCTAATATGTGTTAAATAGCTATGTATTTAATGTTGCTTTTTAAAATTTATCCATCCATCCATCCATCCTCATCCGCTTTATCCGAAGTCGGGTCGCGGGGGCAGCAGCCTAAGCAGAGAAGCCCAGACCTCCCTCTCCCCAGCCACCTCCTCCAGCTCATCCGGGGAACACCAAGGCGTTCCCAGGCCAGCCGAGAGATATAATCTCTCCAGCGCGTCCTGGGTCTGCCCTGGGCCTCCTCCCGGTGGGACATGCCCGAACACCTCACCCAGGAGGCGCCCAGGGGCATCCTTGTCAGATGCCCGAACCACCTCAACTGGCTCCTTTCGATGTGGAGGAGCAGCGGCTCTACTCTGAGCCCCTCCCGGATGGCCGAACTTCTCACCCTATCTCTAAGGGAGAGGCCAGCCACCCTTCGGAGGAAGCTCATTTCTGCCGCTTGTACCCGCGATCTCGTTCTTTCGGTCACTACCCACAGCTCGTGGCCATAGGTGAGGGTCGGGACGTAGATCGACCGGTAAATTGAGAGCTTCGCTTTTACACTCAGCTCCCTCTTCACCACGACGGACCGGTGCAGCGTCCGCATCACTGCAGCCGCAGCACCAATCCGTCTGTCGATCTCCGGCTCCCTTCTCCCATCACTCGCGAACAAGACCCCGAGATACTTGAACTCCTCCACTTGGGGCAGGAACTCATCCCGACCCGGAGTGGGCACTCCACCCTTTTCCGGCTGAGAACCATGGCCTCAGATTTGGAGGTGCTGATCCTCATTCCCGCTGCTTCACACTCGGCTGCGAACCGTTCCAGTGCGAGCTGGAGGCCCCCACCGATGAAGCCATCAGAACCACATCATCCGCAAAAAGCAGAGATGAGATTCTGAGGCCACCAAGTGAAAGCCCTCCGCCACTTGGCTGCGCCTAGAAATCCTGTCCATAAAAATTATGAACAGAATCGGTGACAAAGGGCAGCCCTGGCGGAGCCCATCACCCACCGGAAACAAGTCCGACTTATTGCCGGCAATGCGAACCAAACTCTTGCAACGGTTGTATAGGGATCGAATGGCCCGTAACAGTGGGCCAGACACCCCATACTCCCGCAACACCTCCCACAGGACACCCCGAGGGACACGGTCGAATGCCTTCTCCAAGTCCACAAAACACATGTAGACTGGTTGGGCAAACTCCCATGCACCCTCAAGTATCCTCGAGAGGATAAAGAGCTGGTCCAGTGTTCCGCGACCAGGACGAAAACCGCATTGTTCCTCCTGTATCCGAGGTTCGACTAACGGACGAACTCTCCTTTCCAGCACCCTGGCATAGACTTTCCCAGGGAGGCTGAGGAGTGTGATCCCCTGTAGTTGGAACACACCCTCCGGTCTCCCTTCTTAAAGATGGGGACCACCACCCCGGTCTGCCAGTCCAGGGTACTGCCCTGATCTCCACGCAACATTGTAGAGGCGTGTCAACCAGGACAGCCCTACAACGTCCAGAGCCTTCAGGAACTCGGGGCGGACCTCATCAACACCAGGGCTCTGCCACCGAGGAGTTGTTTAACTGCCTCAGTGACCTCGACCCCAGAAATTGGCGGGTCATTCCCTCATCCCCAGACTCTGCTTCCTCCTCGGAAGACGTGTCAGTGGGATTAAGGAGGTCCTCGAAGTATTCCTTCCACCGTCTGACAATTTTCTCAGTCGACGTCAGCAGCGCACCGCCAGCACTATACACAGTGCAGGTAGAGCACCGCTTTCCCCTCCTGAGTATGGAGGACCAGAAGAGCCACGCGCATCGAAATAAAAATTTCTGTGCTTTAATAATGAATTTTAGAATAAATTCTGCAATTGTAAATTCATTTTTGAATTCCAATTTAATAAACTGCATTTCAAAATCCTTTTTCCAATTGCATTTCAAAATCCTTTTTCCAATTGCACTTTAATAAACTGCATTTCAAAATCCTTTTTCCAGTTGCACTTTAATAAACTGCAGTTCAAAATCCTTTTTCCACTTGCAATTTAATAAACTGCAGTTCAAAATCCTTTTTCCACCTGCAATTTAATAAACTGCAGTTCAAAATCCTTTTTCCACCTGCAATTTAATAAACTGCAGTTCAAAATCCTTTTCCACTTGCAATTTAATAAACTGCAGTTCAAAATCCCTTTCCACTTGCAATTTAATAAACTGCAGTTCAAAATCCTTTTCCACTTGCAATTTAATAAACTGCAGTTCAAAATCCTTTTTCCACTTGCAATTTAATAAACTGCAGTTCAAAATCCTTTTTCCACTTGCAATTTAATAAACTGCAGTTCAAAATCCATTTCCTTTCCTGTTCGCTCTGGGATTAGCTGCTGGATTAGCTGCTGGATTAGCTCTTCGATTAACAACTTGCTGGAGGCTATTCAAATTAGCCACACCGTGGGATGTAAGGAGCTCTCTGATTGGTTGGTCAGACACAGGCTGTCTGCCAGCCTGGATTTTTCTAGCTCAAAGCTTCTCCCTGCTACGAAGCGTGTGTGCTTGTACAAAGGCCGTTCAGCGTCGGGATTTACACTCGGCTCGACACGGATATGTGAAGAATGAAGGGACCCTGCAGCGAAACGGAGAGCCAACCTCTGACTGAGTGCCTGTCTACACATTCTGACCACCTGTTGAAGGTAAGGTGCTAACGTGGCTAACGCTAGCGTCACCGCACGTAGCCCGTTATTTTAAGATCATCTTAGCTAATGAAAGTTTTACGTCGCAGCTGTACGAGCTCGCTACGTGTTTTATAAGCTGCTGTGCTCTTCACAAATAAAGCTGGAAGCAGCTCAGACTGTTAGAACCAGCACTGAGCCCTGTTACATTTATACGGTGTTAGAGCAATGGCTGCAACCTACAGCCTTTAAACTAGCGATTACAAATGCTGACAGTAAACTCATCAGTCCAGATGTTACCACATTACTCTGTGGTACTTAAGAGTTAAAACAACTGAGACAGGCTGATTAAAATAACAGCTGTCAGTTCTCTCATTCAACATATAAAGACTGGAGATCACACTACTGATTTCAGTTCATTTAATATGTGAGTGCACAGATTCATTCTCAACTGGACATAAATGATGATCAAAGGTTGTATATATGATGAATTCATCAAATCCCAGCCTCTAACACAGTGCGCTGAATCTTAGCTTTGAATGTCCAGTATATTCTAATCAGTGCAATGTAAGCATTCACCGAACCTATAGTATCTACACCTGTGTGGCAAATGTGTGGTAAAGATACAGATAATGAAATTTAATTATTAATACAATATACATCATGAAAAATGAAAGCTGAAATTGATTCAGTTTAGTACTTTTCTCTGTATGCTCTGTGATTATAAAGGCCTTAAATTCTGTGATATATACTGTAAATGATTTTCACAGAGGTCTTAAAGTACTTAAATCACTGCTGATAGTCTGGTTGTTTATATTTTCACATGTTTTTGTGTCTGTAGGGCTGTTTGATGACGATTTGGACTCCTATGGGAGATGAGGACACACCCACATCTGTTCCATACTGCAGCCATTGATGGTGTTACAGCTCTGAGTCAGATTTGGGCCATCAGACGCACACACTGGAAAACCAGCACCTGGACTTCATGCAGGAGAGACGGCCTCAGTGATGGACTCTGCATCCTCTACTTTACCTCTAATCTTTCTTCTTTAACACACAATTAAAATCACTCCAAAAGAGTGTAAACTTACTGAGGAAGTCTCTAACTTGTACACATTTGTACTTTTACTTGTTTTATGAGTTATTTTTAAGAAGAGTAAAGTTATTCACATAAAGTTGTTATTCTTCTGTATTTATTCTTTTGTATCATGTACCACAGTCATACTGAACTTTACAGACCTGGTGAATTGGAGAAAACAAAGATCACACACACATACATACACACACATATCATTCAGCTTCAGCAGTATTTCTATTCATCTTATGAATTTCCAGTCTAATGTCAATTCACTGAGTTCAGTTTTGGTCTTAAACTCCAGAGAATACCACCTGGTTCAACAATCTTTTATCTGATTATTGGCAAAATGTTTTCTTCTGAAAGAAGAAAACATTCTTCTGAAAGAAGAAAACATTTTGGGCTCAATTTCAGCCTCAGGCAAAATTGAGCCCAAAGAAACAACAACAAAGTTTAGTTCCTCTGGATTTTCCATGGAAAATTGTTTTATCACTCATCCAGGTGACTTCTCCAGTGTCACGGATGAGTGATGAATGTGTCTCCACTGGAAACCATTGTGTCCAGTTAAAGTCAATCGACTTTTTTAAGGAGAGTTGTTAGATGCTGTGCTCATGAGGACAATGGGTTTTAACTTGCAGCACAACACAAAGCTGCCATACTGGATCAACGATCAAAACACTTAATTGAGCAGAATTAAGGCAAAATGTAATATCCTCATATGACACATCACACATGATCCAGCATTGTTCTAAGAATGCAAACTTTCTTAATGGAAGTTTCCACAGCTGCCAGAAAGGGACAGATTTCTGGCTGGTCTTAATGAGTGGTCGTTGCTCTCTCGCTTTCTCTGGAATTGCTGCACAGAGGATGTAACACCCACGATAAGCACTGAGGTTTGTGTCCTTGTCAGAAATCAGCAATACTCAGCTTCCAGGTAAGGAAAAGTGGAACCAGAAGATATTCAAATGCATCTCTCCACAGCTGCTGATGAATTCTACAAAAACCAAAGTTTGTTAAAAACATTTGCAGGTGAATCACCACTGATTTATCAGTGACATCCATTTACTCAAAAATACTGACAAGTGGATAACTAGGATATATAATATCTATATAGATATAATTTCAAAAATGTCCTGTACAAAATGGAACTGTATATGACAAATGTGGTGTGGTGCTTGTGGAATTTTTAACAAGGACCCTACAAAACTTTACAGTACTCATGCTGCCAAACTTTTGACAGCTAGGTGTGCAGTAGGGCTGGGTATCGTCACTGATTTCTAGAATCGATTCATTTCCGATTCACAAGGTCCCGAATCGATTCGATCCACGATTCGATTCAATTCGATTTGAATCTGGGAAATTTTGACAGTCAGAAATATTATAATTCAGATTTCATTGACATATTTTTGTATCTATAAAAGGAAGCTGACACACGCAAGACTTTATCAAAGGTGTGAGCGTCACAGCAGATGCCTTTGTGTCAAAGTAGCTGAAGATAATACAGAAAAACATGAAGGTGGTTTTCCTGGCCTGGGATTTTATAAAAATATGTATCTGCAGTACATCAAAAACGAAAGAAAACCATTAATCAACATATGAACGTTACCTCTGACGTTACAGCGGTCTTATTAGAGACACGGCTAAGCGTTTTGCATAATTTTAAAAAGTTTAGATTTGTTCAGTATTGAACGGCAGAAATTAGGTTTTCTTTTCGGAGTATGTAAAACAAAAAAAAACAAAACAAAAAACAGCGGCCGACAGCTCTGTAAACAACAGTAGAGTTGCGCGTAACAAGCAAGCGAATAATGCAGAAAACAGTACAGAGAGAGAGAGCTGTGCATGAAGTGTGATTTTATCGTGGGTGAAGCAAAACAGTAAAAGTCAGAGGGAATTCATGACGATGTTTACGTGAAGCGTAGTTTGGATCTTCTTTGCTGTTGGTTCAGTCAATATTGTTTGGAGAGATAAAACTAACAGCTTTAGAATCAGCGCAAAAAGAACACAAAGCGCTACCACCGAAACATCAGAATCAGCGAGCTGTCGGCTTTCAGCACCGACCGTGTCCGTGCAGTTGTTGTGCCAGAAAGTGATTGCCGTCTGCGGGAACGCGCGCGAGACGCTTAAAGCTGCAGCGCCCGTCGGGTGAGAAAGGCGACATCTCACTGATTCTGATCCACGGGTCCGCGCTGTGTGTTTACGCCCTTGTGCAGAATCCGTGTACCTGCTCTCATTTACTGTCTTAGCTGTTTGGTGGTTGTTGAAATTTTGTGAGGTTTCACCTGAGATTCTGGCGTTTCGGGCAAAATAAATTTATATTAAAAAATCGATTCAGGATTTTAATGAATCGATTTCACGTTATCCAAGCCAGGCAATTTTAATCGATGAATCGATTATTAAAACCCACCCTAGTGTGCAGTTCCTGCTTTAAATGCATTCAAAATCTAAGTGATAAGAGGCCAGAAATGTTTGAACTCGCTTATGAACCTACATCACTGAGGCCGTCCTCTCCTGCATGAAGTCCAGGTGCTGGTTTTCCAGTGTGTGCGTCTGATGGCCCAAATCTGACTCAGAGCTGTAACACCATCAATGGCTGCAGTATGGAACAGATGTGGGTGTGTCCTCATCTCCCATAGGAGTCCAAATCGTCATCAAACAGCCCTACAGACACAAAAACATGTGAAAATATAAACAACCAGACTATCAGCAGTGATTTAAGTACTTTAAAGACCTCTGTGAAAATCATTTACAGTATATATCACAGAATTTAAGGCCTTTATAATCACAGAGCATACAGAGAAAAGTACTAAACTGAATCAATTTCAGCTTTCATTTTCATGATGTATATTGTATTAATAATTAAATTTCATTATCTGTATCTTTACCACACATTTGCCACACAGGTGTAGATACTATAGGTTCGGTGAATGCTTACATTGCACTGATTAGAATATACTGGACATTCAAAGCTAAGATTCAGCGCACTGTGTTAGAGGCTGGGATTTGATGAATTCATCATATATACAACCTTTGATCATCATTTATGTCCAGTTGAGAATGAATCTGTGCACTCACATATTAAATGAACTGAAATCAGTAGTGTGATCTCCAGTCTTTATATGTTGAATGAGAGAACTGACAGCTGTTATTTTAATCAGCCTGTCTCAGTTGTTTTAACTCTTAAGTACCACAGAGTAATGTGGTAACATCTGGACTGATGAGTTTACTGTCAGCATTTGTAATCGCTAGTTTAAAGGCTGTAGGTTGCAGCCATTGCTCTAACACCGTATAAATGTAACAGGGCTCAGTGCTGGTTCTAACAGTCTGAGCTGCTTCCAGCTTTATTTGTGAAGAGCACAGCAGCTTATAAAACACGTAGCGAGCTCGTACAGCTGCGACGTAAAACTTTCATTAGCTAAGATGATCTTAAAATAACGGGCTACGTGCGGTGACGCTAGCGTTAGCCACGTTAGCACCTTACCTTCAACAGGTGGTCAGAATGTGTAGACAGGCACTCAGTCAGAGGTTGGCTCTCCGTTTCGCTGCAGGGTCCCTTCATTCTTCACATATCCGTGTCGAGCCGAGTGTAAATCCCGACGCTGAACGGCCTTTGTACAAGCACACACGCTTCGTAGCAGGGAGAAGCTTTGAGCTAGAAAAATCCAGGCTGGCAGACAGCCTGTGTCTGACCAACCAATCAGAGAGCTCCTTACATCCCACGGTGTGGCTAATTTGAATAGCCTCCAGCAAGTTGTTAATCGAAGAGCTAATCCAGCAGCTAATCCAGCAGCTAATCCCAGAGCGAACAGGAAAGGGAAATGGATTTTGAACTGCAGTTTATTAAATTGCAAGTGGAAAAAAGGATTTTGAACTGCAGTTTATTAAATTGCAAGTGGAAAAAAGGATTTTGAACTGCAGTTTATTAAATTGCAAGTGGAAAAAGGATTTTGAACTGCAGTTTATTAAATTGCAAGTGGAAAAGGATTTTGAACTGCAGTTTATTAAATTGCAAGTGGAAAAAGGATTTTGAACTGCAGTTTATTAAATTGCAGGTGGAAAAAGGATTTTGAACTGCAGTTTATTAAATTGCAGGTGGAAAAAGGATTTTGAACTGCAGTTTATTAAATTGCAAGTGGAAAAAGGATTTTGAACTGCAGTTTATTAAAGTGCAACTGGAAAAAGGATTTTGAAATGCAGTTTATTAAAGTGCAATTGGAAAAAGGATTTTGAAATGCAATTGGAAAAAGGATTTTGAAATGCAGTTTATTAAATTGGAATTCAAAAATGAATTTACAATTGCAGAATTTATTCTAAAATTCATTATTAAAGCACAGAAATTTTTATTTCGATGCGCGTGGCTCTTCTGGTCCTCCATACCTAATTACACAAGAACTGGACTGAATATCAGGGCCAACAGTTCTTACAGAGTGATGAATCTAATTCTTGAGCTGAAACCATGATCAGTATGTTCAGAGGAGGTCACATGTTGACTTTCAAGCTCAAGTCTGTTTTTGGTTTATATACCACAGGTTTATGTTTGCATATGCTTCAATAAATTACTGGACCTATTTCCCATTTTCGTAGTAAAATACAAACAAAAGCTGGCTCAAAACTTTTGCACAATATAGAATGTACACTATTTTTTCGTATGTTAAATGCCTTTATGCTGTGAGTCATGTAACTTAAAAAGAAAATACTACCCCAGCTCTTTATTGTGTGTTATTATGTGAGCAGCATGTTAAATGCTAATGATTAAGAATTATTACATTTAAAAACAGGATAAATTAAAATTTATATACTTCTACTAATGCTGCATGTTTTATTTGGGTCACAGGAATGTCTGTTTGGCACTGATGTGCATTAACCATGGTGCATTGGCACCATGTGCAGGGACCGTTGGTGAACTACATGCAAATAAGAGTACAGGATGCAAAATGCAACACTAAGGCAAACATCTGACACCACGTGTGATGTGCTTCACTGTTTTCAGTTTAATCTCCACCACTGCCCACTCTCACCTCGTCCCAACCTGAGTCATCTTTTTTACACTTCAGATCTGCTGTTTCCTCCTACACATGCAAACAAGCCTTTACAAATTTAACTACACCAAACAGCAGAAACAGAGTATGTTCTCTATTTCTCAAGCGTTATCCCCATTCTGTAGTTACATGTATCCTTCCTTGATCTGCACTATCATGCTCAGAAGAGTTTTGTTTGCTGAGTTCCACTTGACCCATGTTGTGTAACTCTTTCGTTTTAGTTGCTGGCTTGCTGCTGCTGATGTGACCACACACATAAATACTTACTTATACATGTGTACACACAGGCCGTGATAGAGTCAGCTTGTTGTCCCTGGCTGGTGTCCAGCTGCATTAGCATAGGAAGTTGTAGTTGCTGATGAAGTCCCTTCATCACCACAGTCTCATACAACACTTGCTAGTGGCTCGCACCACTATTATCATTCACTCAACTGAGTCTTTCTCTCACTCTGTCATCCTCCCATCTTGTTTTCACTACTACCTTCTACATCTTTTTACCTGATTTTGATTTTTGTCTTTTCATTTGGTTTTTCTCTCCGTGGCCTCACTTTCTTTCACTTTTGCCGTCCTTTCTCCACATCCTTATGTTGCCCTCTTGTTCTAACCCACATTCCTAGCCTTCTGTTTCTAATAAAATCCCTTCTCTTTGCTTCATTCGCGCCCTAAATCATTCTTTTCTCCTTTGTTCTCTCTCTAGTCTATGCAGAGTTTGTCTTCCTCGGTTTGTTCATGTCTGAGATGCTGATCAAGATGTACGGTCTGGGCATCCAGCCCTACTTCCACTCCTCATTCAACTGCTTCGACTGTGTGGTGAGTGCACAAACTCACACACTAAAACTAAGTGCAAAAAAAAAAAAAAAATGTACTGATTATAAAATCCAACACTGCATTTAATCTGACACTGAATGTGTTAGTGTGGTGGTCTGCTTCTGTAGTAAGTTTTGTTTTTATTGAAGTTTTTTCTTATCAGTTTATTAATTCCTCAGCAAATGTGATCAGAAGCAAAGACTCTAACTCCAACACAGAGAAATTTCAATTTATTTATTTATTTTTACAAAAAACAATATTATTATTATTATTAAAACAGGATAATGTGGGCAATAAAATACCACATCTATCTGTCTTCAAGAAACTTAAAGAACTCCTTAGAGTACAATGACCTGGATGACTGAGAACCTTCACAGACATATGTACCATATCTAAAATGTTAAACCTTTATCATGTTAAAAAACTGAGATGTGCTGTTGAAATTCCACTTTTTTGTCTTAAATTAAGCCATCTCAGGGATTAAATGTTTAGTGATAGGTATTAGTACCCTGGGTGTTTTCTCTGTTTTGTGATAATTCAAAAACTAAAAGTGCAAAATGTGCCTGGTCAAATTCTTTTAAAGTTATAACCTATGACTCCTTTTTAGCTACAGTTTGATACTTGAATGATCTTCTTCTTATGACTTCTTCTTTATAAAAGTAATGTTTACTGACAAAACCAGTGGTCACCTAGGAAAGGACCCGACAATTCAAAGTAAAATAATAGTAAAGAAAACTATGCAGATTTACCTCAGCTTCTTGGATAACTAAGCAGCATTCTAATAATGTCTATGGTATAAACAAGGGTTCCAAGTTCAGTGCAACTGAAATGATTTCAACGGTGTGCAATGAAGTTGCCTTTAATTGTTTTGAAGCAGGGACCACTCACAGTAAGTTGCTGCCCTTGAAGCATCTTTTGTGCATCAAGATGGCAATAAGATGTTGACAGCCTGCTATCAAATTGTGATTAAATGGGATTTTGTTGGAAATTAAAATGTAATACAGCTACTAACTGTTGTAAATTGGCAAGAATTGTAAATCATTTCCCATATTTTGCAAATCTCTTGCTGTCAACATAAACAGAAATTCGCATTAATTCCTTACATTCAGAGAAAGAGAGCTTCAACTTCAGCTTCAGCTCCTGATTGAACTCAGCGGTGCTGACTGTATTGCATTGTGTGTGCGTGCAGGTAATAGTCGGCAGTATCTTCGAGGTTGTGTGGGCCACCATAAAACCAGGCACATCCTTCGGGATCAGCGTGTTACGAGCTCTGCGATTGCTCCGCATCTTTAAAGTCACAAAGTAAGTGTCTCTTGCTCTTTCTCTGACTTGTCTTAGACTTGCATGCTCTTCCATCAGTACACAAATGAGACGATGATGATAATGAAGCACATGATCAGAGGCCGAGCTTATGGTACTGGTACGATTGTAATGAAATAGGGTTGGATGTTTTCACTAGTGCACGTCATTCTATTTGGGACACCTGTTGGTTACTTTTGACTGACATCTGGAGAAGCTCAGAGGAGGTAAAAACAGGAGGGTATACATGAAAAGGAGCAAAACAGCTCAATTTCATGTTAAAATATCAAATTAACAAAATAAAGGCTTAAAAACGTGTACCTGTTCAGTTAAGTGAATATGAAGTTCGTTTAATCACAATCTCCTTTTATAACAGAGACTCTTAAGTCTTAGAGTTTACGTAAATGGTTTTGATCCTCATCTTCATCGCTGCCCTCTTCCCTATCCTCCTCTGTCTTTTCTTCTATTGCTTACTTTTTTTGTTGTCTCGTTTATCCTCATCTTGTGTCCTTCTTCTTGCACACGTCCTCCTTTTCCTCAGGTACTGGGCACCCCTTCGAAACCTGGTGGTTTCTCTGCTGAACTCCATGAAGTCCATCGTCAGCTTGCTGTTCCTCCTCTTCCTCTTCATCGTGGTCTTTGCCTTGTTGGGGATGCAGCTGTTTGGAGGACAGTCAGTATCACCACTAACTTAAAAAGAAGCTCAATTGCCAGTATTAAATTTGAGCATCTGTTTTCTTACTGTACATTTTCCTTTCTTCTCCTTAGATTTAACTTTGACGATGGAACGCCTCCTACTAACTTTGACACTTTTGCTGCAGCAATCATGACAGTGTTTCAGGTGGGGAAGAAAGCTTTATGCATGGTTTCTTAGAGAAAGAAACAAATATTAAAAAGAGAGTAACTTTGTTTTCCAGACACATTTCAACACTTCACATGACTGAATTTTAACAAAGCCTATTGTTGTGCTGTCATCAGTCTTGTTCAGTTCTGACTGCAGGTCCAGTGTTTCTGTGTTGTCTTGCAGTGATTTAGAAAGTTATCTTTTGTTAGGAGCAGTTTTTGCTTTATTGTCTTTGAGTGACTTTGTCAGAGCTGTGTCACTCAAATGTACCAGCTGTATGTGTGTATCAGAGTGTGTAGAGGTATCTAAAGGGCTGAGGGCATTTAAAGTAACACAACTTCATTTCTAATTAGGGATATCTGATATTTGGATTGGACAGTGGTCTGATCCTTACTCGAAAAGCTTGATTGGACAATGTATGTATGGCTGATAAATTCAACTTACTTGTTGTTTACCACAAAGCACATCAACAGCAGATTAAACATGACAGTTAACGTAGCATGGAGGAATTTCACAGCAAAGCCTCTGCAGCTGGAGACGTTGCAGTCCAGCAACTCCCAAAACCTTTTAACTAGAAATGGCGTTCAAGTGAGTTGACGCAAAAAAACACCAGAATACGTAAAATCTCTGTGAATATTTCGTTGAACTCCTGTGTTCTAAAGGCAGCCGTTCACACCAATCGTGTAATTTTGCTGAAAGAATTTGCGACATTTCTTTCTTCTAACCAAGCTCCAGTTTTCCTATTTTTCAGATCTGAATAAACAGATCTGACCAATCAGATTATTGTATTTCGCAATACGTGCACTTGTAGCTCAAAACGTAGTACTGAATATAGTAAAATAATCCCATTTTTACCTCAGACACACAACTACATGCTGCTCTGGGTCAATCAGATCTCCCAAATTATTATTCTGGAAATATCGAGCGAAATATGTGCAAACCATGAAGTTCTCCCAGCTGCTGAGTTCTCTTTATTATGTGATTTTTGAGGATGAATATCACACAAAAATGCAACACATTCAGTGCGCATATACATTACACCACAAGCTCATTATTGTTACATTATTATTACTGCTTGATTGCTTATTGTTAAGTGGTCAAGCAGTGAAGTGACTAAAGGCTTTCACAGCAAACTCACTTCTTTAATATCAGACCAATGAAACTAAAACTCTCTCGACAGATCCTGACAGGAGAGGACTGGAATGAGGTGATGTACTATGGCATTGAGTCCCAGGGTGGAGTGAAAGACAAGGGCATGATCTTCTCCATCTTCTTTATTGTCCTGACACTCTTTGGCAACTGTATCCTGCCTTCACGCTTACCTGTGCATATATTCAAATGTGCTGTATACATGTACAGTATCTATATATACTAAGAATAGTTATACAGATGCATATATTTTGTCATATACATGAAAATTCAACTTGTTTTGCTTCCTCTGTCATTTGCTTATCTGCAACACATCGTATCTTTTTTGTCTCTACTTGGTTTTCATGAAAAACACTCATCTTCCTCTCAGCATTTCTCCCTAACCTCTGCCACCACAGACACTCTGCTTAACGTCTTCTTGGCCATCGCTGTTGACAATCTGGCCAATGCCCAGGAGCTTACAAAGGTACAGGTCTACGTGTTAAGCTATGTGTTACCCAGCTGTTGTGGTTAGCTAAAGCACTTGCAAGCATAATGATCTTCCTGACAGCTTTCACTGTGAGAATGCTTTGGGACAGTTTATAGAAATATACACTGCTGATGAAAATTAAACCAACACTTTTTAATCAGAGTATAACATCAAGTTATACTCTGTTAAATTGATCTGGTCAATTAAGTAGCAGAAGGGATTGTTCATCAGTTTCAGCTGCTTTAGTGTTAACAAAAAAACAACAGGTGCACTAGAGGGGCAGCAATGAGACAACCCCCAAAACAGGAATGGTTTCACAGGTGGAGGACACTGAGATTTTTTCCTCCTTGTTTTTTCTGATGGTTTTTTTCACTAGTTTTGCATTTGGCTACGGTCAGTATTACTACTGGTAGTATGAGACGATACCTGGATCCTACAGAGGTTGCACAGATAGTTCAAGTCTATCAATTCGTGCCATTGCCAGGACATTTGCTCTCTCCCACCACAGTCTCAAAAGCATGAAGGAGATTCCAGGAGAGCTGAACAGGGCTGTAGAAGGTCCTTAACACATGAGCAGGACCGGTATCTGCTCATTTGTGCAAGGAGGGCCAGGATGACCTCCAGCAGGTTACTGGTGTGAATGTCTCAGACCAAACACTCGAAAACAGGGCCTGACATCCTCTAGTGGGCTCTGTGCTCACGGACCTCTGTCCAGGAGCTCAGTGATGCCCTGGTCAAGATATGGGAGGAGATCCCCCAGGACACCATCCATCCTGTCATTAGGAGAATGCTCCGATGTTGTTGGCATGCATACAAACATATGGAGGTCATACAGACTGTTGAGTATTATTTTGAGTTGCTTCAATGAAATTTTGGCAAAATGGACTAGCCTGCCACATGATTCTTTCATTTTAGGTAGATTGATCATTTTCATTTCCATAAAACGATGCCCTATCCCAGGGGTCTGCAACCTTTAAGACCCAAAGAGCCATTTGGACCCAGTTTCCACGTAAAAGAAAACACTGGGAGCCGCAAATACTTTTTGACATCTAAAATGAAGATAACACTGTATATATTGTTTTTTACCTTTGTGCTTTGTGTGAACAACTAAGGTGTGTTGCTTATGAAATCCATGAAGTGCTATAGAGAAAATTACATTTTATTTATGTAATCAACACATTTTGAACTCTTAAAGAAATATAACAAAAGGAAAGACACCAACCTGAACTAAAATGATCCATGTAGAAAACAAAAACTGTTGTCAGCCGCCACCCTTATATCGCCTTTGGGCTTTTGGAGCCTTGACCTGACTTTTAAAAAACAATTGGAAAAAAGCTCTATGCTGCTGAAAAATGAAAAATAGATATTTGCAAAATTCTGCCTAAATATGTATTTTACCTGGTTAATGTGTGTGGCGGGGCGTGGTCTGCAGCGCCGCTGCAGGGGAGGCGGATGCGCATGAGCGGAACCCGCAATCACACCTCGCCGCCTTAACGTCTGCACTATCTGTGCTGTTGTGTTGTTGTTGGTATGTGTCGGGCTGTGAGCTGAAAAGCTACAGCCGGCTGTATGCGTACAACAGCCGTGTGTGAAAAGTGGTCAATAAAGAGATGCTGAAAAGCATGTTCATGGAAACATCGTCGGGTCTGCCGTGCTATGTTTACAATGGGACTTCTGCTCCTGAACCTCTGCGCACAGCGTCTGCAAATCGGGGCTATACGAAGTCAGTTTCATCATTACGCAGGACTGTAAGCTGTCATCTGTCAGGCGTGAGCGGTGTTTGTTTTTAACATAGTTCACGGTGGAGAACAGCTGCTGACATAATGTGGATCCATAATTGGCCTACCTGGGGTTGAAAGTCTCGATAAATGCACGGTGTTTCGGCGGGAATACCGGCTTCCGCGAGTGTGACTCTTATTTTGAGCGATGAAAAAATAATAGAATATAATTTTATTTTTATATTTCAATATTACATTAATCTTCCAATTTAGAACTACAAGTTAAAAAAGAACTAACATAGATAAAATACACTTCAGCGAAATACTTCTAATTTATTTTCCCAAACTACGCAGAGCCGGACTATAAGGACTAAAGAGCCGCGGGTTGCCGACCCCTGCCCTATCCTTTTGTTCCTAACACATTACCGGTCCATATTAATATAAATATTCACTGAGACCTGATGTGTTTTCGAAATGTTCCTTTATTTATTTATTTATTTTTTTGTGCAGTGTAGTATCCTAAAACTTATTTTTGTGTATTTCACTTTTATATGACAAAAACATTTGCTGCACTTGTAGGCACAGCAAGTGATACGTTTCCAGTGTTCAAAATTGACCTAATGGAAACCTCTCATCTTGTTGCCAGCTGCAATAAACTTAGTTCTTGGTTGCCAACTATAGTACAGCTGGCAGTCATTTCAGGTTTTTTGCTAGATTGACAAGAAGACACCTTCAAGCAGCATAAAATCACTGAAGAGGGAAGAATTGTTTTCGTCTCCAGTGTTGGTTGGAGTTCATTGTGCTCTGCCTCCATCAGTATTTACACTAAAAATTTAGATCAGATTACTGTTCTTCTTTAACAGGATGAAGAAGAACAGGAAGAGGCAGCCAATCAGAAGACAGCACTACAGAAGGCAAAGGAGGTGGCAGAGGTCAGCCCTCTGTCAGCTGCCAACCTGTCTATTGCTGCGTGAGTTCACACATTTACACAGATAACCCTCAAAGACGTGAGTACATTCAAAACACTGCACACAAAATCCATCATGTGGCTGAAGTGACAAAGAGGCACAATCCCACGTGCAATGATTTATTTTTTTTTGTTTCTCCCAGGACTGTCTTTCGTAACATTTATGATTGGCAGGCATTCATTTGCACACAACACACACACACACAGTCACCATCACACTCTCACTGTTCTCTAAAACACGATAAAGCGATTGTTCTGTGAGTGAAAGGAACAGATTCAGGGCTTTGTGAAGGGAAGAAGAGCGAGAGGCGGACAGTCTGTAGAATCTGCTCCTGGCAGCAGAAACGCTGACAATAGTATACACGAGAATGTTGCTCAAATAAACTCACTGCTCCTTTGGAAGTCACTAGACTTTTTAGTCGCTGTGGCTAACCGAGCCTGTGCTGAGAAGATTTGGTGCTGGTAAATTTGTGTTGGAGAGATGGTCCTCAGTTACAGGTGAAGATAATTCCTTCATAAAACTGCTCACAACATGGTCTAAGTAAGTGTTTCCAAATTTCTGAAAAAAAAATCAAATCTAATTTTATTTGTTTTCAGTAATAATAAGTAAGATGCATTTCTTTTATTCAAACCAGTATCAGCCAAACTGCGAAGCTCTTACCTTGACAGTCTGCATGGATAAATAAGAACATACCTAAAGTCATACATATAATTGGACCTTCCCTTTAAGGATGAACCGTTTTTACATTACTGCTACTGATGTGTGGCTAAATTTCAGTGGTAATCCCAGAGGTTTGTCCTCAAGTGTCTAATCCTTCTTTTCCTTTTTCTTTCTCACTTACTCATTACCATCTATTTCCCTGAAACACCTCTGACAACAATACAATAACACCAATTTCCTTGCTTATTCATTCCTCAACATCTTCACTTTATCTCCACCTCGTCCTCCTGCTTTACCTGAAATCACTCACATCTGCCTTTCTTTTATTTTACTACACCCTCTTGTGTTTCCCCTCCATCTTCCCCGTTACTAAAACCCCTTTTCTCCTGCCTAACATCCCCTCACCGCATTCCCCCCAACAGTAAGGAGCAGCAAAAGAACCACAACAAGGGCAATAAGTCAGTGTGGGAGCAGAGAACAAGTGAGATTCGCCGACAGAACCTAATGACGAGCCGTGAGGCACTGTACAATGAGCTGGAGCAGGATGACTGGAAGGTGGGAGTGGAGGGAGAGGAGGTGAGGTGTTTCCCCCCTAAGAAAAAACCACATATACACATATATATACAGTCTATTCCTGATATATATGGTAAATATTTGTTGTAATGTGTGTAAAGCAATCTGTAACCACCTTAAAGGGATATTAACACCACTTCTTTTTGAATGAATGAATCTTGGAGGACACTTGTGACACATGTATTAACATGTAACATGTAATTTGTGTTTAGTGACATTGAAAATGATCTATTGTAAGGTCAAAACATTGTATCAGAACGTTTATGTCCGTTGTTCTCCAAGAGTTGGAGCTCCTGCTCAATTGTACTAAAGTAATCTTAAAGCTAATCTATAATTCTGAGATTGAGTTTATCTTAACCCTCTTAGATCTAAGTCATCACCCCAACACCTGCTCCAAACCTTATGTATGTGTGCCTTTTTTTGTCCCCAGATTATCAAGATTTTGGAAAACAGCTTAAAAAGAATTACCTATTCTGATTGCATAGAGTTAGGGTTATGGTTACCACTGATGATGACTTAGACCTTACATGGTTATTGAGTGTAAAGTCTATTTAAGATCAGTAATCTTTATCACACAGTAATATTCCATTTCAAGTCACAGTGAAAGTCGTTGATTTGGTGTGTTGATACATGCTCATTCATCCAGGTAAGGAAATCCCAAAAAGTTGATTCTGTTCATCTGGACGTTGCGTTTTCGTCCTGCTGAACTGTCACGTAGAGATGAACAGAATCAACTTTTTGGGAGTCATTGCTTGGTATTTCTCTTCTTTTCCATAATTAGATTTCATATATAAAACTGATTGTCATGTTACAATACTGCCCTGTCCTGGTTTTTGTGAAGCTGAAGTAAAAAAAATCTACTTTTTCATGGCAATATATTAGGCCCATCCGTCTGTAATGAGCAGCAACAAGCAGTAGAAACACCAGAGTAATGCAAGGACCTGACCTGATAAGTGCTGCGTATTCTGGGTCATCATGTAATCCACATGTTTTGATGCCAGAGTGTAATATCCCTTTAAGCCTGTGAAGGAGTGTTATTTTTGCGCTATTCAATGCTATATGGGACGGCTTGAAGCTGCGTGCTTGGGAGCAATGCAATATTAAAGTGGGGCATGCAGAGAAAGCAGTGGACTCAAACCTGGAATGGGGTGAAGTGCAAATCAGGAGTTGGCTGGATATGGCTTAGCAAACTGTATGTTCACAGCTGGAGCTGTTTTAGCATTTTGTGGCTCTACAAAAACTTACAACTTTAAAATAAGAATTGTTTCAAAACTTGCTCACATGGAGCCAAAAATGGTGGGCTGTTTGCTAAACTGTGTATCTGTGGCCCAGGGGAGGGAATGGGACCGGCACGAGTGCTGTAAATCCTGCTTGTTTATTTCTGGGTTAACGTATGTATATATAAAATATAACCCCAAAGAAGGTTAAAATACTCCGGACTACATTTGATTTGCCAGCTTAGAAGCACTTGCTACTGCAACCCAAAATACAGGAAAAGCTGATGTATTTTGCTTGGCTTGATGAGCATTTGCTTCTTTAAAACAGCAATTTAAAAAGTTTCAACCATGCATGGATGGCAGTGTCGTTGCTGTGGTTTTGTTCTAGAGCAGCTGGGTTTTTTTCTTTCCATTTGCAGTATTGTTTTTCTTGTTCATTATTACATGATTGTTTTTATTGTCTTTCAGTAATATACTGTCTGTTCGAAATGCACAACCATGGAAAACAACCACTAATGTTTAAATTTGCTACTTGCTATGTGAAAAAAATTCCAAAAGACAATTTAGATTTAAAAAAATATACATCTTAACAAAAATGATCACCTAGACAAGAGATTCTTGTTTGCAAATGATAAACTGCTAACAAGAAACATGCTGAAAGTTTTTAAGTCAGTCTCTAGGATTCAATTAAATTCAAGTAAATGTATTTGATTGAAATGTAATATAAGTGGTGTACTGAGACCTGCTTAGAAAAACATTATCCTACATGGCTTGCTACTCCAGCGCTAAAATTTGGCTGATGTTTGCATATAACCTAGTAATGTCATCTGTTACCCTGTCACCCTGACTCAGGCGTCTTACCCACGGAAAGGACGTGGTGACATGAAAACCCACTTGGACAGGCCGTTGGTGGTGAACCCACAGGACAACCGGAATAATAACACCAACAAGACCCAACCTGGAGAACTGCCACTTGACCAGGAGTACCGGCGCCAGGACATAGATCACTGCCGCCGTGCCGCCCACTGCTATCACTACAACCGCGATCACCATCAGAAACCCTTTGGGCCAGACAGCAGAGAGACAAGCCAGCTAGCAGAGACCCGTATGGAACACGGCTTCAGCTGCACATCTCTGGGTAACGTGGAGGCGAGCGTAGAGAGCCGTCCAGGGGAGGAGAGGCACACCCACCGGAGCCATCGGGGCCATCGGCACCGGAACAGGGAAGGCCGTGAAGCTCGCAGCGTTTCCCCCCACCACAGTGAGGCAGGAGAAGGAAATAATGAGCACAGAAGGGCCAGGCAGCACCGCAGGGCAGCAAGAGAAGGAGAGGAAGGCAGGCGACACCGATCCAGGGGGACAGAAGGAGAGGGGGGAAAAGTTGTGGAAGGAGAAGGGCGAAGAGCAAGACGACATCGACATGGCAACCATGATAAGAGCAAAGGGCATTGCAGAAGGTAAGGAAAGTCTCGAATTAAATCCTGTCAGTCATTAATACTCAGTATAGGTTGTTGTACTGGTGAATACAGTGGTTAGAGATGACCTAACAACCAAAATTATTGCAAACCTTTTCAATGAACTTGCTATCGCTGTGCTTCTAAAGAAGTCACTTCCATCTTACATACAGTCTTAGATGGCTAATGGCTACAACCTACAGCCATTAAAGATAATATTTAAAACGCTGTCTGTAAATGTAATCTCCTCAGTCCACCTGTCACCACATAACTTTATGATAGTTAAGAGTTAAAAGACCTGAGATAGAATGCTTAAGGAGTAGTGAGGACACCACTGATAGAAGTTCATTTGTGTCATTCACACAATTGCAGACATTTCAGGCCATTTAAAATCTGATTATCGAATCTAAACGATAGAGTATTAAGCAGCACAATTAGCCATCACCAAACTTTGGTAAAGTAACATGAGTACTGCAAAATTTTGTAGGTTCTAGTTAAAATCACACAAGTATCACACAGTGTATATATGTAGTTAATTCATTTATTGTACACTGAAAAAAATGAAATAGAAAGGTTAAAGTTACCTAGTAGTTTGATGATCTTTAATCAATTATGTAACTAAAACTTGTAAAAGTGGTCAATTGGTTTAACTCACCTGGTCAGTTTGTTCAATATGACTTTAGTGATTTGATCTATTCAATAGCCTGCAGTCCTGTTCATATTCTATACAAAACATAATGCAAAATGTAAGAAGGCTTTTACTTGTTGCGGGAAATACATTACAGAACAGTAAATCTATTAAAACAAATGAATGCCTTCTTACATCTAGCATGAACACGTTTGTATTCACGCTAGATGTCCTTCTTAATAATTTTACCCAGCTCTTTTGGACTGATTTTCGTTGTGGGTTAAATGAGAGAGCGATTAGTAGAATCAAACACCAGAAAGGTAGTATTTACTGCATGAAGTCCAAGTTGCTGTTTTCCTATGAGGGTCCCTGGTGCCAAAAAGCTGACTCAAAGTGCTGAGAGGTCATCGTCTGTCAAAGTTGTAACATCTTCCATGAACATAGTGTAGGGCAGATGAGGATGTGCCCTCAGCTCCCAGAGCAGTTGTCATTTACAAACAAACAGATCCATGTAAAATCTAAACTTCAACCAAATTATTGGCAGTGATTTAATAACTTCACTTTAAGACCTATGGGAAAATTTATTTCCATACCATTTACATTATACATCACAACATTCAGACTCTTATGGGCACAGACTGTACAGAGAAAATCAACTATAAAGTGAATCAATTTCAAGTTTTGCTTTTCATAACGTATATTTTATTAATAACAATATGATAATCAGGATCTTTGCCAAGGTGCAGGAACTGTAGGTACATATTGTTCACTGGTTGAGTCTACTCGTGCACACTTAGTCGATCAGGGCTCCATTTCATCGCAGTGTTCCTTTACATTCTTCATATATCTGCGTTGCACATTTTAAGACAGTGAACATCTAGGCTAAATGTCCTTGAACAGTGCAAAGCTATCAATGCAAATTGCAGTGGAAAAAAACAGGCCAAGCTTGTGTCTTTGTAACCAATCAGAGAGCTCCTTACATCGCTCCACATGGCTAATTTGCATTTCATCTCTACAAGGATTGTCTACAAGGATCAAAGGAGTTAGGGAATTATTTAAGTGAAATAGCTAATACAATAGTTAATCTATTAGCTAATTTCACAGCTAATTCCATAGTTATTCCCATTGCTAATCTCGTAGCTAATCCCAAAGAAAGCAGGAAAAGGAAATGCAGTGAAGAAATGGAATGGAAAAGAAATGGAAATGCCATTTTAAATGTTAGTTCTGAATTTAGAATTTTGTAATGACTGTTTATTGAGAGTTTAAGACTTTTAAATTAAAACTACCAGGCTATTTTGATGAAAACAAATGTATTACAACTACATAAAGACACAAATCAAGTGCATCATAGGATATTGACCTTGGTAGAGAATCTGCCCTTCTGTGTGTTCTGTATTGGTCTTGTGACATCTCCTCCATCTCTTTTTCCTTCATCAGGGAACACCACAGTACTGGGCCAAGCCTCTCTACCACCCGACCTATACAGCAGTATAATGAGGACCTGGACAACTTCCGCAACAACAGCAAGCTGGCCAATGCCCACGAGCACCCTTACGCCCTACCACCAGATCACCCTGACCATCCTGACCACGTCAATAACCTGCTCAACTGCCGCGATGCTGATACCCACACGCTGCTTCACAGCATGGACAGCTTGATTCTCACTAGCATGGTTAAACCTGACTACACAGCCATAGAAATGCCCCCCGTCTACCCTTACCCCTCGACCAACGCCATCTTACAAGGTGAACATCTTGGAGGCTCATATGACTATAAAAGTAAAGATGGCTTTTTGGGGTATATAATTTGTTTCATAGGCATCTTCTAGTTTAGACAGAGAGACATTAATGCAGTGCAAACTGTACTTCTGACTGGTACTACTGACTGTAAAGTTAGAGGACTCCTTGGGAAACGCGTCAAAGACACTTTTAAAAATGTATAAAAGAGTGTTTTGTTTTTATGGGTCAGACTGCAAAAACATTACACTCTAAAATGTTATTTATTTTTGAGTCATTTACCTTCATGATATTTCAGAGTATTTTTTAACGATAAAATGTAGAGCTAATGCCATAATACACTTTTAAAGCTACTTCTAAATACATTTGTATTTCAGTGCTCTCTTCTCCTGCTGCTATAGCCTGCAGTACTTTCTGTTCATGCTGGATTTGGGAACTAAATTCCCTAGTTTCTCTTTTTCTGTCCTTTCATCAGCACAATGTAGATGGAGATCTACATGTACACAGTGCTACACAGGACATGGTATATGTAGTGGACAGTAACGAAAAACCTTTCTGGCAGGTACCCTACTATAATAATATGCACTCCTTGTGCTCCAATAATGCCTGATAATTTTTGCTGCAGCAGCTACCTGTGTTTACTGAACGGACATAGGATTGTGGACAATGTGGTCAATAAACTGCATTTGTATACACTTAGATATGGCAATAGACAGGTGTCTGGCCTCTATCTTTTTATCAATACTAAACTGCATGGATGCAGTTTTATTTTTACGGTATACCAAATGCTCGCAGTCACCATTGCTTCCAGGCTGCCACCTGTTCCACCAGTAAAGACTGCCCCCCAGTGGTTCCTCATGAGCAGTTCACTAACTAAAAGTTACTACAATACTGCACCCCAGTGCAGTATTGTAGTAACTTTTTTTGTCAGTTTAATTAAAAAAACAACAACATGTTTTTGACTGTACTATAACACTGTGTATAATATCACTGTAACACCTAAGTGTAACACCTAAATTAAAATTGGTGGCCTCCTCTTGAACTTAGGTTAACAGCAATGCAATATCAGTCTTTATGTGTCTGTCGATTCTGAGTCCTTCCTGTTCTCTTTCCTTGATTTGCTTAGTGAACAAGAATGCCAACACCGACCAGAAGAAGAGTGAGGAGAAGAAAGAAGAGGAGAGCGAGGGCGGAGATGAAGATGGCCCTAAACCCATGCCTCCTTATAGCTCTTGCTTCATATTGTCCACCACCAACCCGTGAGTATATACTCTGTGTGTGTGTCTATGTTTATACACACATACAAGCTCAAAGCATTGTACCATGCTATTTTCTAGAATATTCAAAAGTTATTGTAAAGGAAAGTTTTTCTTTACAGGCTAAGACATATTTCATATTTAATGTGTTGTGGGGGTTTTTTGTTTTTTATTTCTTAACATGCACACGCGTCTGTGTGTCTGCGCCAGGTTTCGGAAGTGCTGTCACTACATCCTGACTCTGAAGTATTTTGAGTTCACCATCCTTACTGTCATCGCTATGAGCAGCATCGCTCTTGCTGCAGAGGACCCTGTCAACCCTAAGTCACCGCAAAACGATGTGAGACACGACTATGTGTTTGTGTTTTTCTGTCTGCATTGTTCTTCTTTTTTGATAATGGGATGTCTACAACAGATATAAAAATGAAGATTTTGAGAACTTTTAGCAAGATCTGGGAATAGTATATGGTTCTAAAATAAAGTTATTAGTTCTTAATAAATCCTGTCAGTGAGGAGGTCAACAGTGGTGATATAAATGCTAGGGCTTGAAGGATTTGGCTACAGCTAAATTGTTCATAATACATATTAATCATAGGTATCACATCATCCTAATTAATATTTCCTTTTTACATACCTATTGGTAACACCCACATGTGATAATGAGGAGTGATTACAAGGCAGATATTTAGCAGTTTTGCAACCGACAGTTCATATCCGCCACACAAGATTTCCTGTTCCATCTGACTCGATTTGCTTGCATCCAACCAAAGCTTGGCTATAGATCACATGCAAATATCTCTTTGTGGAAAGCCCAAAAAGCTGATTCTGTTCATCAACCCAGGTTTCCCCAACCTTATAAACAGTACATTTGCATAATGACTAAAACTAACACCACCGACAAAAATAAGCTGTGAGGTCAATTTTTTGATCATTAACCATGATGATTCTTGATCATCGTCACTGGTGCTAGTTTTAGTCATTATGTAAATGGAGGGTTGGGAAAACCTGCCGTCAGCTGAGACTGAAGAAGTCACCTGGGTGAGTGACGAAACGTTTCTCCCACTGAAAACGCTACATCACAATGAACAGAATCAACTTTTTGGGATTTCCTTAAAGACGTATTTCCTTACCTGGATGACTGATCATGCATCAACACATCTCTTTATGGAGATTGGATATTTAGTAGCTTTTTTTCTCTGGCATTACATTAAATCGAGATTTAGAGAATGTGGAGGATAGATTTACACTGAAAAGAAATATTATGACAAAGGAGAAAAAATTATGAATAATCTTACTCACGGCAAGTGGATTTTGTGATTGAGCTGTTGGAATAAATGGAAACCTAAAATAGGTTTAGAACTAGGATTATTGCCTTTCTAGTGTGTACTTTTTTTCCTTTGCTAATGTCTCCTCCGTTTGTCGCATCTTTTCTCACTCTGATTCATCTGCTCTCTCTAATATGTTAATTTATCTCATGGCGTTGTGTCCCTCCGCAGGTGCTGCGTAATTTTGACTACGTTTTCACAGCCGTCTTCACATTTGAAATGTTGATCAAGGTAACAAAGTATCACAGTGCGACTGTGTGTGACTCTATTTTGAGCCTTTTTTGTGCAGTTGTATGAGGCGTCCTCTGTGTGTGTGTGTTTCTGTATCTGTAAAGGCCAGCGTGCTTTAGAGGGTAAAGTCTGTGTCCCTGTGTATGTGTGTATATGTGTATATATCATGCTGAGCACGCTCCTTGTCTTCCAGATGGTGGTGCTGGGCTTGTTTCTCCACGAGGGATCCTACTTCCGTGACTTGTGGAACATTCTGGACTTTATAGTGGTTAGTGGTGCTCTGGTGGCCTTCGCCTTCACGTAAGTTCCCCTCCCCATCCTCCTCTTCATATACTCCACTATCCTTCAACACCCACACACACATTTAACCATTGACAGAAAGACCTTTGTCAGTCAGCCGTGTACGTCCAATACACTAGGTGAGGCCCAGCTTTCACCCTCCTGTTGTCTCAGTCTGCTCTGCTTCAGAGCTCATCATCCCGTCTTGTCCAGTATCCCCTTCGCTCTGTTCCCGTTTCTCCTTCTGTCCATCTTTTTCCCAATCATTTCTGTCTTCTGTAGGTCGCCTCCTTTCCATTTTCATCTCTATTTCTGTATTGGTCGCCATCACATGTGTCATCATATCAGCAGGTCTTTCTCGATGTTCAGTCGCCACCTTCATCTCGACAACTGACAGCGATCCATAACTAAAATGTATCCCTGATATTTCACACTTAAAAGATCATCACCATCTTTTATTTAAAGAGGCTTTTTGTTATACTGTCATCTTCATTTCAACCACTATAACAGTTTCCCAAATCATAACTGTCTATAAACTATAAAGTGCAACCTGCTCCTTATCAACATTTTCTCCTCCCAAATCTTCCTTGCTCCCGATCCCTTTTTTCCCTGTTTGCCAATCCATGCCACTCTGATTTCCTTCTAACCAGGCCGTGAGTCATCTCTTTCTTCCTTCCTTCCCTTTTCTTGCATCCCAGTCCCTGACTTAGATCCCCCAAGCCCTGCTTACCAACACTCCCCCCAGGTCCTCTTCAGCCCATGTCCCTGCTGATGCCTTCTTGTCCTAGCAAACGCCTTTCAACTCCCTCTCTCATATCAGTACCTCCTCCTCTCTATATTCACCTACCCGTTTTCTCAGTGTCATCACCTACACCTCTGTTGTTCCTAACATATGGCAGAGAGAGTAACCTAGCAAGGGAGTGCTGTACTGCTCTCTATGATCTTAGTTGGCCTCTCCGTACTGAACCACAGCCCCTGGGTGGATGCCATGAGAACTCCCACAGGAAAAGTAGGGAGATCATCAAAATTAGTAAGATTCATCCTCTGTTTTTGAGATATCTAAGGGTGGACTACAGAGGAACATTTTTAGGAACTAAGTAATAATACTAGAATGTGATATATATTTAAAATACATTTGGCACAAAGATACAGTGGAAGAAATATAAGAAAATCTGATGGTACTCAATTTAGAAATGAACACCATCAGATTAAATGCGGATTTATTCAACGTTGTTGAAATAATGCAAAGTTGCTCGTCGTATGGTTCACATCCGGCTGTAGAGTACTCTTGCTTTGTATTTTCATGCTGTATGTTAAAAAGAGGTGTTGCCCATTGATCCCTAACTTGCCGTTAATCCCACAAACCACAACCTCCAATCTTTGAGTACAACTCCTATAATCTGCCCTTGATTAGTCAGATTCCACCAAAGGCACCATTCAAGCTTCCACTCTCCAAAACCCATTGTATCCAACATCCCCCACCTCGTCATTCTTCCCCACGCCCCTGTCCGGAGGTCAAAATTGGTCATTCCGTGGGGGTGAGGGCGCCCCAGACACCTTTAACCCTTTAATTGCCCAGGCTCTCCGTCCGCCACTTGGAAGAACACTTGTCCCAGGAAGGACTCATCTCCTCAGCGTCCCTCCTTACTTCTCTTTTGCCAGCACACACTCAAATGTACACACATACTCCTCCACCATTCTGACCATGCTAATGAAACTGGAGGCACAGGTATTTAACTCTCCTTTTTCTGCACGACCCAGGAAAGTACATGGGAGGGTAATAAGCAAGGCATGCTGGGGCAGGGTGTAGTGGATGGAATGATTTATTAGAAGTTATTGCGATGGATACAGCTGAAGGGATCATTTGTGTGTTTGTGTTTGGTAGAAAATAAAAACATGCATTCTCCTCAGCTCTCTGGATGCCCATTGCATGTCTTACTTAGTGTCTACATGAACACATGCTGTGATGGACAGTAGGCAGCATCACTAAGAGCTATGTTCATGATGTTTTAAGCAAAGAATTATCTCCTAAATATGGCATCTGTATCTGAGCAAATAGCTACTGTAAGGGAGTGTTCAGATTAAATATGAAGCGTATTTTAGAGACAGCACCACTGCATGAAAACGTAAGGGCTAAGAAATCAGAATGTGACATGAAGTGAAAATTTGTTTTTGTTATTTTTTTATTTCAGAAAATCACAACAGCAATCCAACCATTTTTTTGTTATGAAGAACATTTTTTAAAACAGGTTATATGAAGAAAAAAAATAACTTAAGGAGAAAAGAAACTTTACTCATTTCTTTACTGTATTAAAGTATTAAACTGGGTATTGGTATAAAATCTGAAATTCTAGCATCCTGACAACCATAAAATGATGGCATGAGCTATATTTAATGAGAGTACTAAAGCTTTTTTGTTTTATCAAATTATTATTTTGTGGATTTAGATTATCAATACAGATTACGCAGATTAGACAGATTGCACTGTTACAGATTAAATCTCATGCTAGCTGTTACCATATCCTTCGATTCTTTGATTAATTCTTGACACTTAATCACATTTGATCTTAATGCCAAAACTTGTGACACTTTGTATTGAGTCTGAAGACACAGAATATACCAAACATTATATTCATGATATAAGGCCCAAAAGTAGAATTGTCAGCCAATGTGAACAATTACTAGCTTCTTTTCTAAATCATCACAAAATCAGCTCAGCTCAACTATGTACAATCATTCATACATATCAATCAGCCACAAAATTTAACGATCTAATAGGTGAAGTGAATAAGGTAGGAAAAAACTGCCCAGAAGTGTGTCTGTAAAAAGCCTGAAGCATTGATCTGGCTTCCAAATTCCCAACAAACCCATAAAAGATCCATAGCTAACAAACATCCCAGGCTCCCTGAAGTCCCGTACCCTTCCCTTATTTTAGGAGGACAAAGACAGGGTAACATAGTATTAGTAATGGTGTAGCTGAAGGGTGAATGAACACACATGCACTGGTCAGTATTTGAGTAGATGCTAGCTGACCAGGGAAGCTGCACATGCAGGCAAATACAGCATAGAGAAAATAAGGTATCAAATTTAAGGCATGACTATACAAATTGAACTTGTCACACTGTTGGTGAAGCACTGCAGCTATGGTATATTTCAGATATTGTTCAAAACAAAAGGTGTTCCCAGTTAATTTTTAAAGATTTTAACAAAAAAATATATTAATAGGAATAAAAACAGTAACTTTTTTATACCTAATTGATTATAAGGTTTTAATTGGTTTTACCTTTAAAAGCACTAATCCAGCACCACTTATTACTTACCCGGGTTTTGGATTATTTTGGTTGGGCAAGGATGATGTCAAACACACACAAATATAAATAGCAAAATATATAAATAGTAAAAGGTGACAATTTTCCACCACTTTAGAAAGAAACACAAACTGTCCAATTGTTTCAGATGGATGATAAATTTGTAATGGCAAGTTAAAAATCAGTCCACTGCTGCACCCTCCCCAGCCTGACTCGCCACTGAAAAGAAGATGCCTCCTGCACCCTGCACTGATCTTCCTCCTCTCTCCTCTCCACTTCTTTACAGCTGCCTCCTCCCCTTATTTACTTCTTGAATCACCCTTCCCGTTTCTCTTTAGGATACTCTCGCACCATTGCCCCTCACACCTTCGCCTCCTCTCTCCGCCCTCTTTGTAGTTTTCTCCTTTGCCCCCCAATCCTACCATCCGCTTCAGGGCTGAGCTACCAGACATTTTTACTTAAGGGGGCGAAGGCTTCACTCCCACCTGTGTAATTCCACTTTGACGCATGACATTCTTTAAAAGCAGGTACATCACAGAACCATTGTACAGAGGGTTTTTTAGCATGGTCGCAGTACAATGGCTTCGTATTTTTATGGGTTTTGAACACAACAACCACGCTTTTGGCACCTTTCATTCTCCAAAATAAATGCTGAATGATGCAGTGTCATTAGTGAAATCTGCATGCACTCACAGTACACTGTGAAAGTGTCTTTCCTCTCCCGTTGACGGTGTGTGTGTATGGGACAGTACACACAAATCCTGGTTTCTTGAGTGTCCGCTCATGATGAATGTCCTGAGTATATGCCTATGCGCTCTAACGTGTCAAGAAAACCTGGAACCGGCCACTTGGAAAGATTTAACGCCTTTCTCTTCTCCTGTGTAGATTTGCATGCAAAACAAGCTTTGATAAAATCCCGCTAGATTTGATTGCAGATCTAATGAGGGCAATTTGTGCTGTAGGCCTGGTCTAATTGATCATTATGGTGTGATAAGATAAGAATTGGTGTAAATGGATGCAGCAATTGAGTTTCCTCCTCCAGCCGTGAAGGTAATTCTTCATAGAGATGGTAGCACAGCAGGCCGCAGCAAAAGACAGCCTTGGAGGGAGGGAAGATTTGCACGTCTAGAGTCTCAGCAAGGGGCCTGATTCACAGAACTGCTCTTATTATAACTGCAGAGCTCAGTGAGGTACCTGAGAGTAAAGCAGCACTGATGGAATAAAAGGTACATTGCTGCAACGTAAGGAGGCATAAAGAGGCTCAACAAAACTATATTATTATATTTTATTTTAAAATATAAATCTTTTACATTATGTGTCATGTTACAGAATCTACTCTCAAGAGTTGTAGTAATATTTAATAAATTACACAGCCCCTGTTTTTATTGGATTCGATTGGTTTGTCAAGCATGAGCCTAAATGTTCTAAAAAATATAAAAGCATTGCATTATGTGCTTATATTATATTAGCATAATATATTACTATGATCCGAGACTGCTTCAGTGAAGTAGAATTCAGATTCATGACTCCATGAGGCGTGTCGCCACTGATTTTCAGTCCAGTTCTTGTGTAATTTAGCATACCTCAGCCTTTTCTCCCTGTTTCCACATCAAACTGTGTTATCTTTGGCTTTTTTAGTAGCTTCAGCTACAGAAATGTGAACAAATGATTTTAAAATTGTGTAGCCACAACACTGGTTTATTCCTTGAGTTAGATGCTATTTTTATCTGTGAATAACTCATAGTCAGTGTTAAGTGGTTTTTACAAAGAAACAACACAAACCCTAAAACATTCCTCTGAGAAAGGTCAGGTACAAGGACTGGACTTAAAATCGAGTATTAAAAAAGGATCCAATGTTAAATAAAAACTTTATGAAATCTTCAGAAAGCCTGGAAAGTTATTTCTTAAGACCACTTGATAAACAGTTAAGTATAAAATGTGAGGGAATGTATTTACCTTGAATCATTTATCATTTTTAAGGGAATATCTACATAAAGCCATACAGCCCATTTTAAAAGAATCATTCCAGCACTGTTCCAGTGTGTTTCCTGGACAAAAACATAGCTCAGGAAGCTAAGAAAAGGAGCTCGGTTAAACTGAAAATATTAAGCTAAATCAAGTAAAGCAGCTTAAGTATAAATATCAGTACAATCCTTTCAAAAGACCAATGATTAGAAATCATTTCTATTTGGTCAGCACTGAAAACTGTTGTGCTGATTTAAAAAAAGAAAAAGAACACTTGCCAGCTGGTTTGGAGAATATGTGTTTGATTATTGTTTCAAAATGACAAAAAATGAAAAATATGAAAGTATTATTTTTTCAAAGGAATGAACAGTATGGCCCAAAAAGTATGAAAAGTTTTAATGTGACAGCCTGTAGTACGTCCTTCACAGAACACCACCAGTTTTTCTCAAAGGAGTAGTACACCCTGTTGCAAACTTTCTTTTTAAATCTTTTTTTAAACTAAAAAAAATTTTTTTTTTCAAGGTGAAAATTTAAGACTGTAATTAAGCCAACATTGCCTAATGCTACAGAGCCCCAATGAGCCAAATGTAAAGTGGTTTTTGGCTCAATAAATATTCAGATCAATAATCATTTTAATATAATAAGCTTACATTAGGGTTGGACACATGGATAAGAAAATAGATGGATGGAATTTGCATTAGGTAATGCGATGTGTCGCTGGAAAAACAGAGTGGTGGTTACTGAAAATGGGCTTCTGTATGCCTATGTACATATTCCATTAAGAATCATAAGTAATATATGATTACTGATTCCTTTAGTCATTAAGTATAGTGTATTTCTGATAAGTTACACTAAACTTTTGAGTGATATTCTAGCTGACAGGTATTTCAGTATCCCATTCGGCGTTTTTTATGCTGACAAGAGATGGGCATGGAAAGGAATAATCTGTGTGCATGCGTGGGTGTGTTGATGGGTGGAGGGTGTGTATTTGTAATCGGGTATGCAGGTATGCCCATCTTGCTGTTCTTTTTTGTCTGTCTCTCATGTGAATGTATTTTTTCCTGTTTCTACCAAACCCCCTCTCTCTTGTGTCTGTCTTTGTTGGCCTCTTTGTGTATGTGTGTGTATCTGTGTGTGCGCGTGTGCTTGTGTCTTTCTATGTCTTTTTTCCCTTCCCTCCCCCTCTTCCTTTCTCTCTCGTCTTCTTTCTCTGTCTTTCTTTCTGTCGCTGTCCCTGACTCTTGCTGTCTCCATCTTCGGGGAAACTCAACAGGAGCGTCAGCGGGTAAAGTCCTTCCTCTGTCCTGCTCTATCCTGCTGTCTTCTTTTCTCCACCACCGGGTCAAATTGGCTTCTCTCTCTTTCTTTCTTTACTGTTCTTGTCGTCCATACTCATTCTCGCCGTATCATTTACACTTGTTCTCGTTTCCATCTCTGTGTCCACAAACCACAGGAAACCATCTAAACACCTCAGCAGATTTGACTTAAAGGCTTTGATTTGTAGCTCACTTTTTAACTGAAAAAAGCTCTAATACCTTGTTTAATGAACGCACAACTTAAAATTACCAGAACAATAGTATCAAAGTGACACCCCACCCACACCCACTTTTTGTAAGCTGTTTGTAAAGGAGGCTATAAACCTTTTGTGCGTGTGTGTGTATGTGTGTGTGTGTTATTGGCCTGTATTCTAACCTCATTTCCTAGAATTTATGTTTTTGTTTTAGCTAAATTGCAACAGCAAATGTTGTTTTTTTTTCCGTATATTGGCTTTTGAACACGCCAAATATCGGTATCAGTATCTGAAAATCGGTAAAACTCGAGTTCTTGGCACTTCAGTGTTGTCTTCATTTTTTTCTGCCAGTTTCTGCCAAAAGAATACCAGATGATTTTTTTTTTAATGTGGTTTAGCAAAATTTGCAACTCCCACAGGAAAAGTTATTGTTCTATACCTTACAAACACCACTGCCAAGCTTCTGAGCAAGTGCATTCTGTGGTTTAACAAAGAGAAAATGTCATGCCTGGCTCTTGCCCATCTGCTGGTCAGGAAAACCCATTGTGTTGAGTCTGGTATCTTTTGTTTTGTCACCCAGAAATAGTCCTACGTAGAATATTCACAAGACTCTACTGGTGTGGTTGTGTTGCTACACAGATGAAAGTGAAATACAGCTTATTCCTATAGATGTGCCTTTGGGCTAAATTAGGCAACTTTCTATCAATAGATAATGTCATAGATAATCCCACATTGAAGTGCAATACAATGAAGTATTTTGTGATATTTTTATGTGAGAGTTGTCGGCCTCAAGAAGAGACTTTATAGTCCTTCACAGATCACAGGTGTTTAACTATATTTAACTTTATTTCGCTTTTTAACGAGCTCCCCTTTCTGTCATACATCATTTTACTTGGCAGAATACCAAAAAAGTTTATTCATATGTCAGTCAATAAACTAAAAGGACTGTTGCCTTTGCTATTATGCTAGTGTGCATGTGTGAGATCTTGTGCGTGTCTGTATGTGCAGGGATATTGTTAATTCCCAACACCTTTGGCCTTACTTGGCTTTACTCTAATACTTTAAAGCTGCCTGGATAGAGAGACCTCAGTTCGAGTCAACTTCAAAGGGGAACTCCCATTGATTATCGATTTAGTCCCGCTCTCTCACACACACGCACCTACACAAACCCTATTGTGCAGACACGAAGAACTGCCAAGGCTCCAACTCAATCAATCAGCAAAGAATTGAATTGTCTTATGTTTTCTGTCACAGGAACTGAGTTCATAGTTAAAGAGCTCCCTCTTGATGGATGACCTCTTTTCTGCACTGGCTTGGCAAGCCTCCAGTGCCTCTGGCCTCTGGTTTTTGTCACCCAAAGTGGCCCATCCACTTACTGTTGTGATCAACTGAGCTATTTAGATCCTTGACACCTCAATTTTTCTTCACTGATATTGGTATATGGGTATACAAATCACAAATAAATGTTTAGCTATGGATTTTGGGGCGTAAAGCAAGCATTTAAAAACACAAGACTGAAAACGCTAGACTTTCAGCCCAAGATAATTTCCTCTGGTCACTTTCATGGCTCATTTAACACTCCTGGTGTTTGCTTGTGTTATGACATGTGATATTGTGTTCTGCTAGCAACGTCACATGTCCAAAGTGTCTCACATAGCCTCTGTCTACTGCCCTCGTCTCTTTTGAGAAATCCAAAACATGACAGCTGTTTTTAACAAAAAGGAAGCTATGTGAAACGTATCTGAGTCAGTCCATTAAACTTTAACAAATTCAGGATTATATCAAAAATAATCCTAGCCATGTAATACTTAAAGTTCGCGTTTCATGTTGCCAAATCGAAACATCCATTTCTCCTGGAGAACCTAACAGCGCATGACTGAAAAAGAAAGAAAGAGGTTTGGCTGGGCACTCTGCCGGGAGATGCCTGTCAGTATGGAATGAGTGAATGTCTTGTTGTGTGATAGTGAAGATTTTAACAAAAGGTCGCAATGCTTCTCGATGTCCATGAAACCAAACGGTCAGACAACCGAACACGTTCTCTCCCACCGGTTTCATGTTTGACGTGCACTTCAAAGTTACTCTTTTCCTGCAGAAGAAGCGACTGTCCGCACAAATATTATGTGTGTATGATTTTTATACAAGGCCGTATCATATGTTTTTGTTTCAGTTTTCAACACAGAAGTTATGTTTAAAAGATAAATTTTAAAGTTTTGGAAATGTCCCTCACCCCACCTCATCCCTTTATGAAATATAATTGTTGAATAATTTCAAAGGGTTTGGTGAGAGCTCTTTGTTTCATCCCATCAGTTCTCCACTTGGCGCTCTGATTTTTTTCTAACATTGTTTTTTTTTTATTCCTTGGATCAACTCTAGGGGGAATAACAAAAGTAAAGACATCAGTACAATCAAATCCCTCCGTGTGCTGAGGGTGCTGCGACCTCTTAAGACCATCAAACGTCTGCCCAAGTTAAAGGTAGAGCTATTTGCCCATCACTTTTACTTTCCCAGCTGACATTATACTCACTGAATAATCACTGAATTCCCCCACTGTGACAAAAATAGCTGAAAATGTGTCTAAAAGAGGGAAAAACAACATCTGTCAGGGGCTCATAATCTTATAGGTTGTAAAGTAGCTGAAATGTGTTACCCCAAAGTGCAAAAACACTGTGATGATTTACAGACTTCCTGGTTTTAATTAACTATAGTTAAATACCCTTACCCGTGGAGCACATGGCTCCCCCTGCCTGAGCCCGGTTCCTGGTTCTTGTTAAAAGGCAGTTTTTCCTTCCCACTGTTGCCAAATACTTGCTTAGACGGGGTCATTTGATTGTTGGGATTCTTTGGGGTCTTTGTCTTATAATATAAAATCACTTGAGGCGACTGTTGTTTTGATTTGGCGCTATATAAATACAATCAAATTTAATTGAATTTTAAAAATCTTCTCTAAAATTGTCTCTGCCATCTACCAAGAAGTTTCAAATGGCTTCACTACATTTGTAAATGTCTCCATCTCTGCCCTGCAGGCTGTCTTCGACTGCGTGGTCAACTCTCTGAAGAATGTGTTGAACATCCTGATTGTTTACATGCTCTTTATGTTCATCTTTGCTGTGGTGGCCGTTCAGCTCTTCAAAGGTCGCTTCTTCCATTGCACAGATGAATCCAAGGAGTTTGAGCGCGACTGCAGGTGGGTTCAGAAAAAAAAACGCAGTTAGATTGGCGGCCACATAGAAACGTATGAGAAGACAGTGAGAGAGCTTCTTCATTTGGAAGGGTCAGCTCAGTGGGTGAATCCGCGTATTTGATTTTTTGCTCTAAATGTCCTACCTAGTGCAATCCTTCCTGGATTTGTGTCTCCTCCCAGTCTTAAACTAGAGGATATTTCATATGTTGGATGAATGCTAGTGATCTCCAGAGCCACATGAATTCAGATGCTCTCTTTGGTTAACAAGAAATCAATGTTACAGTCTGAACGTCTTTTCAGTCTGTAGACTGAAATTGTCTTATGGCTATACTGCCACCTACAGGAGTTTGCTTGGCATCATAATAAATGCTGTTTTTTTCAATAGGAAAATGCCATTAATAAACACTGGACCAACCAACTAATTATTATGTCAAATATAAACAAAACAGAAATAGAAAGTATGAGTATACATATAGCTATGGTGCTTTTGTGAACTTACATTTTTATATATTGGCTGATGTTTTTCATGTGTTTGTATTATTTAAAACAACATGTTGTGCCATCTCACCAGGGGCGAGTACTTGGTATATGAGAAAGATGAAGTTAAAGCTGAAAAGCGGGAGTGGAAGAAGTACGATTTCCACTACGACAACGTGGCTTGGGCCTTGCTCACCCTCTTCACCGTCTCAACTGGAGAGGGTTGGCCACAGTGAGTGGATTACAAACACACACAGAAACACACACAAATAATAAACTCATTTTTTGATCAAATTTGTTACTGCTATACAAATTTTACTTTGTGACAGCAAAAGTTTTACTTCAGCACACAAAAAGTTCGTTTTCTTGTTAATATATGATATATAATATATGAAGTTCCTCTTGGTGACTTTTGGTGCTGCCGTATATAAATAAAATGTAAAACTGAACTGAATGAGTGAAACTGAGCCGCCGGGGATGATAATATATTTTTCAGTACATTTTTATTTAGCTTTTTTCCTCTGTCTCTCCCTTTTTTTTAGGGTGTTGAAGCACTCAGTGGACTCCACCTATGAGAATCAGGGCCCGAGCCCAGGTTACAGGATGGAAATGTCCATCTTTTACGTGGTGTACTTCGTTGTCTTCCCCTTCTTCTTTGTAAACATCTTTGTGGCTCTCATCATCATCACCTTCCAGGAACAGGGCGATAAGATGATGGAGGACTACAGCTTAGAAAAAAATGAGGTGTGGAGAGAGATTAAAGATGCTTTGTGCTTTTTCAGATGTCTTGTGCCAAAAGTAAATTAACCGTAACACACCTCCCCTCTCTTCTCCTCATCCAGCGAGCCTGTATAGATTTTGCCATCAATGCCAGGCCTCTGACTCGCCACATGCCAAAGAACAAACTGAGCTTCCAGTATCGTATGTGGCAGTTTGTGGTATCTCCGCCCTTCGAGTACAGCATCATGGCTCTAATCGCGCTCAACACCATCGTCCTCATGATGAAGGTAGAAGTCGCCCTCTGAGTGAAGTATAATGCATCGTGTGTCACTAATGCCGTTCTCATTCCTTTCCTGTCTATGTGTGTGTCTGCAGTTCGAAGGTGCATCAATGGTCTACAATAATGTCCTGAAGAACCTCAACATTGTGTTTACCACCTTTTTTTTCTTGGAATCAGTGCTCAAGATCATAGCATTCGGCCCTCTGGTGAGACTTTAAATGAAAACGACCTGCACACAAAAAACACACACTTTCCTTATGTAGGCTGACCCAGTCTATATGCATCAGTGTATCATGCTATTATTCATTAATAAAGCAGGTTATTTTGGGAGACAGATCTAGATCATGTTTTTCCTGTACCTGGAAAAACCCAGAGTGCACTGTGTGGAGCAGTAGTCATGCTAGCAGCCTCCTTTCGCCTCGTCTCTACTGTAACATCAGCACTATTGGATCGGGGCTCCTTACCTCCTTCTGGCTTCAAGTTGTGAAAGATGCAGATCTTTGAACATCTCTCGTTTTGTTGTCTTTCTTACTTGACAGAATTACTTCAGAGATGCCTGGAACATTTTTGATTTTGTGTCTGTCCTTGGAAGCATCACTGACATATTAGTGACAGAATTTGGGGTAAGTGCTGTACAGTGTTTGGACCAAATGAACAATACAGAATGATTTGTTGAATATAAAAGAGGCTCAGAGGACAGGCCAGCTTTTTTGCCCATGTGGTGACTGGCCTTTGTAGACGTCTCTGAAATCCTTAAAATGAGGCAATCACTACTCAAGTCCACACTGAAACCACTAACAAACAGAATTATTAAGTCATGGCCTGTATTAAAGCAATTTATTCATGAGAAATTAAATTATTTTAGATGCAAGAGATATTCAATATTAAGGCTTAAGCAAGACTATGATTTTTATGATCCACTGATTTTTGGACTTGTCAGAGATCATTTATTAAATGTAATCTGGATCAGTAGGTTGCCACCCAAAAAAGTGTCCTCACATCATGTAGATGCACACTTGCAAAAGTGGGACTTAAAGAGAAAAAGGCAGTCACTGGCCGCTCCTCCTATTATGGAAGCTACGGTAGATGGTGAACATTGTATCAAGCTGCAACTGTTGTTTCTAGTTCATTTTGAACCTGTCTTCAGTGAGCAGTCTCTCGATGTTACCTGTGAGTTTGTTGGTACTTGTATGTGTAATAGTATTTACATATGAGTTAATATAACTGTGGATATAAGACCAGTACTTCAGTAGAAGTTTCAGCCTCTCTTCACTGTCCAGCTATTGTATCATTTTTGCTTGGTGCTTTTTGAATCTGGCATCAGCCTTTCTTATACTAAGTCTTCCTCTCATTCACACTGACTAGATTAGCAGTAACTGTGCTAAGTACTGCAGTCTAACAGTGTTTGCAGATGATTAAAAACACCCTCTGGCCGTGTTGGAGGGGCCACATTTGCATGACTGCTGTGTGAACAGGCCTTAATTGACACCTATGCCACTTTAAACAGTGAACTGATTGTTTCAGACAGCCGATTGATTTTTTTGTCAGGATGCTGCCAGGTGGTAGCAGCAGAACTGCTGGTTACTGACTCCGCAAGTGAATTTGAGAGTTCATAATAGCTAACACTTACTTTTGTTGTGACTTTTCAAACACAGCCAAAAACAGCTTTTGCTTACAGTTAACTGAGCTGGCCGTATATTTACAGAAAGAAAAAAAACCCAATAAGATTATTATTTTTCTTTTTAACATCTTGGCTTGCTTTGTGTCTGGTTCACTGTTAAAGATTTGACATATCTGCTAAACAGAGTGGCACAAAACACCAGTCAACTCAAGAGGATCCCAGACATTTTCAAGTTAATGACTAAACACTAATGTATGTAGAGGTCGTGTCACGATTAGTTAACGGACTCAGGCGCGGACCAGGAATCCTTGTAGCAAAGACAGTTAATTTATTTATACAGAGAACACCAGGTGATAATATATACAACGTGCCGGAGGGGGGGGGGTCCAGGGCTCCAGGGTCCGTGAGGGAAAGGAAGGGGATCAAACGCACTCCAAAAGGTCTCCAAATCACTCTCCTCACTCCGTAACTGGGTCACACACAGAGACGAACTAACGGAAACAACTCACAGATTCAGATTCTCAAACTACTGAGCGACTAACGCTGATAGCTCAACGATCCAGCGACGAGTAGCACAGTGCTGCCATCTTAAGTAGGGCTCGGGATTACAAAGATAGGTAGCAGGTGTGGAGATGGCAGGTGCGTGGGCCAGGGGCGGGAGCCCGTAATGATCACCGCCCCGGCAGGAGAGAGAGAGAGAGAATAAGCAAAACAACAAAAACACATGTTGCCTAATACGGGATCAGCTGGTGAGGCACAGGGACCATGACAGGTCGATTCATTTTTGTCTAGTTTTAGGATCTGGACAAATAATAACACTTCAAGCAAATATCCAGATTCTTCCATTTAGTGTTTTAAAAGTAACCTGTTGTTTCTTATGTTCTTTCTTTTGTACAACACCAATACCAAAAAAGTTTGGACACTGTATAGCATGTAAATAAAAGCAGGGTGCAATGTTTCACAAATCTCTCAAACCCCTATTCTAGCTGCTCAAGAACCCGGGACCTGGTTTGTCATAGTTTCATCATCCAGCCATGTTTTAGTCACAGCCCTGGCTTTGCTTACCTGCTGTACAAACCTGTTTGCAAGGAGCACGGAATCAGAAGAAAGTTGGCTTCAAAAGGGAGAGGAGTTCTTGTGGCTTTTCTCGGTCAGTGAGGGCTTGTATAAGCTGTGAATCATCACACCTACTCCGCTAGTGTCAAAGAATAAAAAATATGGAGCAGCAAATTGCCTTTGACTTCAAATAAACGAAGTTTGGTTAATGAAAGCTGGAAAAGAAGAGAGGCTGAACTTACTCTTTCCCAAATGAAATGCTGTTGTCTTGAAGTGTTTCACTGCTTTTGTGATGACGCCCATATTGATTCTGTCTTCCTCTTCTATCTCTTCACATGCTTTCTTTAAACCTCTCTACTTTGTTGGCGCCCTACGCCCCTCCCACTCCCTCCTCCTCTGATAAAATCCATCCAATCAAAATGCACTATGAAATCCTTCATCGTGTTCTCCATCCATGCTGCACCATGACATGTGGTGGTGGTCCTGTGATGATGATGATGATGATAATGATGATGGTGATGGTGTGTGTTCCATGTCCAAATAAAACACACAACCAACACCCACCAACCCACCCACTTACCTTCTCCCCTCCTCCCCCAAAAAATATCTTTCACCCACTCACATTTTACTACAAATGAAAACAAAAATCCTCCCCATTCCTCTTTCTACATATTGGCATATGTAGAATCCGGTTGGTTTGTAATTTATCTCTCAAAAACTTTCTCCTGCATCTTCATTGACTGTGCACACCCTCGACTCATTTGTTGCTCCTCAGTCACCTGCTCTCTCATGACCAGTCTTAACCATGAACCCAGTGCATGCGCTTTCTGGATGTTGGACTTTTGAACTCTCTGAACTTCCTTGTCACAGTACTTCACTCATCCATGGACTATATGTAAAATAGTTCAGGTAGCTCCTGGGACTAAATTCTGAAGCCAGTCTTCTTCATTGATCTATGAGGTCGATGGACATTAGTCCTCCAAAAAATAAAAGGAACACTTTAAAAACACATCAGATCTAGGTGGGGGGAGGGCATGCTGGATATCTACACTTATAAGGACTAATGTGTTAGGGGGAAAAAAGGATACCACATTAATATATGGAAATGAAAATTATCAGGCTAAAGAGGGTTGAATTAAAAGACACTATAAAAATAAATAATGAGGCACGCTAGTCTATTTTAGTCCATTTTGCCAAAATTTTATTGCAGCAGCTCGAAATAGTACTCAGTAGTTTGTTTGGCCCTACATGCTTGTATCCATGCCTGACAATGATGGGGCACGCTCCTAGTAACGAAATGGATGGTGTCCTGGGAGATCTTCTCCCAGATCTGGACCATCACAAGATAGCGACCAGGTCTGGGACCACTAATCACGGTCAGTTGCCATCTTCGAAGCAAGTTAGGTGAGTCAAGATGGACTCAGTCAACTAACATTTTATGATTAAATGAGGTCACGTTAGCAAATTCATGCAGCCTATTTGTAATAATACACCATGAAAATCACAAATCTGTTAATATCTACATACAGTGCCGTAAAAATATACTTGCCCCCTTCTTGATTTCTTAGATTTTTTGCAAATTGGTCCCACTTAAATGTTTCAGATCATCAAACTAATTTTAATATTATAGAAAAATAAAAAAACACAGCTTTGAAATGATTATTTCATTTATTAAGGGTTATAAAGTTATTCAAACTTATCCTGTCCTATGAAAACGAATTACCCCACTAAACCACACTAGACGCATTGTGTATCATTACAAATAGATTACATGTATTTGCTAACTTGACCCCATTAAATTGTGAAAAATGATTGCACAGTGACTCCATCCTATTGCCGTTTTGTTACCATCTTGAGCAACCAAAGTTGCTCCAAAGACAGCAACTGACCATGAGTAGTCACGTCTAGCAACCATTTTACAGGCAATAAGCTAAATAAAATAAAATAGTAGTTTTATGGATGTCCAGTAGTTTGGTAAATTTCTAGCCAGGGTTACTGATTAAGAACACGAGGTGGACAGTTTTGAAAAATGATCGCTTACAAGGCAAAGCCAACCTTTCATATTTAAATTCTGGTAGCGACGTTGTAGTTTGAGATGTCTGTGTTCCTCACAAGAGTGTATCACACACAAATGTTTCAGAGTATTAAATCTTCAAATACAGTTAAAAGTAGAATCTGCACCACTGGCCCTCTCTGGACTGCATGTCGGCCAGCTCCTTTCTCCTAAAGTATGCTGCAATGCCTGAACTGAGGCTGCTCTCTGGTCCCTCTCCCACACCACTCCTCTATACCCCTTCTTCCTCATCCTCCTCTTTTTGCCTTGCCTGTGAACGACAAAATGCCAGAGCCTCACCAGAGTTTGGCTGTTGTGTGTGAAATATTTTTTCTATGTGACATGCCAAAAATAGAAAATAGAAATAGGCTCGATACAAATTCCCGAGTGTATTGGCAAAGATCCCAGCTATAAGAATCACATAGTTTTTTACGTTTGACTTATCAATTGTTTTAAAAGGGGAACAAAATACCAAAATCTTTGGGACATACCGGCATCTAGATCTTAATGAAATTAGCTGAGACCAACTTTGTGTTAAGGTTTGTCCAATACTGATTGGTTGTTCTCCTCTAGAGACAACAGAGAGCAACCTAGCATCCTCTAGATGGGAGCAAACTCAAGCCATGCTCTGTTAGGGTTTGTCATTCTGTGTGTGCGTGTGTTTGTGGTTGACAGGCACATTGCACTGTGCTCCATCTGATGTGGCCTGCTTGCCCCCACCCTCCCCAGAGATCAGTGCATTTTGTTCTCTTAAAAAAAACTGTTTTGTTGTATCAGATTGGATGATGACCTTTAAGCTCTTAAAACTCTTCTTCTTCTTTTTTTTCCTTCCTCCTTATTTTATTTCTCTCTTTTTTCCCCTTCAGCCTTTTTACTGAGAGCCGTTATGTTTGCAGTTGCATTCATTTAGTTGGTTTTGACTTCCCTTCTCTCTTTTTCTTTGTCCTCTCTTTCTTCAAGTGTTGATTTTGGGTTTTCTGTTTGTTAGAGAAATGCTGTGCAGGTGCGGCATACTCGGTGAAACTCACTGTGTTCTCCCTTTGTGCTGTAGAATAATGCCTTCAGTTTGAGCTTCCTGAGGCTCTTCAGAGCAGCTCGCCTTATAAAGCTGCTGAGACAGGGAGAGACCATTCGCATCTTGCTCTGGACCTTCGTCCAGTCCTTCAAGGTATTCAGTCATTAACTAACACAATCAAAAGGTATGCACATGTCACAATACACTTAATGGCACTGAAAGGTGTTTCCTATCTGCCCTGCTAGGCTTTGCCATACGTGTGCCTGCTTATTGCCATGCTGTTCTTCATCTATGCCATCATTGGCATGCAGGTGAGTACTGCTTATAGAGTCCTGAGATTTTTACATTTGATGGGTTGGGACAGTTAAATGCTTCAGCAACAGTGTGAACAGCACAGAATCTGTTCAAAAAGGATAGAAGTGTCTATCCTGTATCCCAATGCCTGTAAGGCCTGTATCCAAAAGTTTACTTACATTATGCACCATAGAAGTGCAAGTAAGATAAAAAAAGAGGTTAAATTAAAGATCTTCTTGTGCAGTCACAGTACGTCTCATAAAACATGTCATATACACGCCTCAGAACCGCTAAGGGAACACAATGTCATCACAGTGTGACACAAAGTTAGTTAAACTTCAGGGATATCAGGCTGTCCACAACTCTGAATTGGATAAATGGAATAAAATGAATGGACGGAACCACCAAAAATTGTTGCATCATAACGTTTGCCAGGCACATGCCTGTTACATGTGCTCAGTGTGAACCTGCTTCACCAGTAAAGTGGCGTAGTGGTTGACCTGCCACGATGCTGGTCCTGCTGCTGGTTTGATGCCAGTCTCCTGATATCACCTCCACATTTATAAGATACAGTCTGCATGTGTCCATGTGCCATCCTGGAGGACCTGGCCTGCCTGGAGTGCAGGTACCATCTCAAGCTATCAGCAGTGATAAGGCCACTAACAAAAGCAAAACTAGAGAAAGATCAGTCAGGCATGATAAGCAGAGAGCAATGGTCTGTCATCACCACCTGCAAAACTGTCTTCCTTTTTGGGGTTGCTGCCTCTCGTGTGCACCTATTGTCACATCGTTTTCACCAAAGCATGGTGAAATGGATTCACAATGGATTATGCTTTCTAACTAGACAGATTGATATAGCTGAAGTTTGTGTTTGTGTTTAACTGTGATGACCAAGTGTTCCTATAAGTTCTTTGAGCATCATAGTATAAATTGCACTGTAAAGTATACATACTAAACTCAAGTCAAAGGCAGGGTGAGGTGATGAGCTACTTTAAGCTTCAAAAATTCATCACAAGGGTTTTATTATAGGTTTTGTATATAGAAGTAAAATCTGCAAAATAAACTGGCAAATAAATACTGCAGTACAATATTAAAAATGCAAGGTGTGATCAAAATATTTACTGTAAGATTGCCTGCCTCCAGCAGTGCTGCTGTTTGTGGTTGGAGTGTCACTTTTCCATCTACTTTTTTGGGTCGAAATCGTCACATCTCAACTTAAATTTCCTTTTGAGAAAGAGGATAAAGTTGCAAGGGGGGAAATCAAAAATCTCCTGCCTTTTTAAAGTGCTGTATACCAGTGCAGTTCAGTTCTTTTATGGCTTATGTTCTCCCTCACATGTCTCTGGACATTACAGTAGAAATCTGCACTGACATTCTGACCCTGTAGGATGAATTTGCGGTGCACAGCTCCATGGATGTTGAACAAGCATGCATATTGTTGTGCTTCTAACCTGAAGATATGCAATCCAAATGAAGCAGGATCCCTGGAGTTTGTCCACAGATGCAACAGATGACAACGAAGGAGGGATCATCCAAATTAAACCTTGTGTATTTTTTGTTTGTTTATTTGTTTCCTTTTAAGGGTTTAGTCATAATGCAATACATATGAATAAGGAAATGTTTTTAAAAATGGAAATATTTAGTAGGAATAAAACTTAAACGATGAAAATGATGTACAAATTGACAATTAAAAGTTGAGTGCTGCAGAATATCTATTGTTTTTATGTTATTGTGCTGAAAACGCTGCAAGAAGGCAGTTCCTGTTGTAACTACGTTGCCTAAACTTCTTGATTTTTCCTTGTTTGACTGCTGTTTGTGTGTAGTTGTTTGGGAACTTAAAACTAACAGAGGATGATGGAATCAATGAGCACAATAACTTCAGAACCTTCTTCATGGCCCTAATGCTGCTGTTCAGGTAAGACTTTACTTCCTCTCTTCTTCTCCTGTTGTCGCTCAGTCTTTTTCTCCTTAGAAGCAGAACGACAGTAGCACTGATGTGTTATTGTATATGTTATCATATCTTCTATATTAATAATCTTCTATGTTCATATCAAGTCGTGTACAACTTCTTCTTTTTTAATGTCTCTCATAGGAGTGCTACAGGTGAAGCGTGGCAAGAGATCATGTTGGCTTGCCTGGATAAGAAGGAGTGTGATCCTGAATCAGGGAATGATAAAAAAGAATGTGGCAGCACCTTCGCTTACACATACTTTGTCTCCTTTATCTTCTTGTGCTCTTTTCTGGTGAGAAAACCCACTGAATACACTTTTACCCAGTTGATCAAAATATGCACACACTGTTTTCAGCGGTGGCTCGGGTAATAGAGCAGGTCATCTACCAATCACAAGGTCGGTGGTTCCTCCAGTCGATGCATCAAAGCATTCTTGGGCTAAATACTGAAACCCGAAAAACTCCTATGCATCCATCAGAGTGTGAATGTTAGTTCAAAGTGCTTAGGTATAGATAAAAGCATTGTATGAATGTGTGTTTGATTAGGTGAAATTTGTGCTAGAAAGTGCTTTAAGTAGGGCAAGAAGGCCACTATATAAGCATTTCAGTCCATTCGACTCACCCTCCACTTTGTTAGGTACACCTATTCAACTGATTGATAAAGCAAATATCTAATCAGCTAATCAAATCACAGCGATTGAATGCACTTAGGCATTCAGACGTGGTCAAGATAATCTGCTTAATCTGTCAGACATGTGACACTTTGTTTTTGCCAGATTGGCTGGACGGGGTATTTCAGAAACCTCTAATCTACTGTGATTTCCCCATAGAGCCATCTCTAAGATATATAGAGAAAATATTCAGTGCGTTGCAGTTCTCTGGGTAAAAATGCCTTGTTGATGTCAAACATCAGAGGAGAATTGCTAGACAGCTTCGAGCTGATAGGAAGGCAAGAGTAACTCAAATAACCACTCATTACAACTATGGTGTGTATGAGAATCTCTGAATTCAGAATACTTCAAATCTTTGAAGCAGAAGGCCACACCAAGTACCACTCCTGTCAACAGGAAACAGGAAACTGAGGCTGAGGCTATAACAGACTCAACAGAAGTGAATAAAATGTTGCCTGAACTCATGACTGTTGATTTCTGCTGTAATAATAAAACGGCAGGGTCAGAATTTTGTGGAAACAACATGAAAGCATGGATCCATCCTGCCTCGTATCACCAGCCACTTTGCTGTTTCCAGCAGCATAAGATGCTCAGATCATCTCAAACTGGTTTCTTGAAATGACGATGTACATAAATGGCCTCCACATTCCTCAAGCATACGCTAGAAATAGAGATTTGTTTAATGAATGTGCAGCTGATAGATCAGCTGGATCTAAGTCTCTGAAGAATATTTCCAGCACCTTGTTGAATCTGTGCCAGTTCTGAAGGCAAAACATGGGTCCAGCCCAGGGCTAACATGTACCTAATGAAGTGGCCAGTGAGGGTATGTTATTGTTTGAAGAAAATTTTTGCATCACTGTGTTTGCGACATACTTGTTCCAGATGCTGAATCTGTTTGTGGCTGTCATCATGGACAATTTTGAGTACCTGACTAGAGACTCTTCCATCCTGGGGCCTCATCACCTGGATGAGTATGTAAGGATATGGGCCGAGTACGACCCTGCCGCCTGGTGAGTGACACTCAGGTGGACTCAAACCCATACAAAAATACAAAGAAAACACACACTGCATACTGTTGGAAAGTTCTCTGATAAATGACATTAAAGATCCTGGCAGCTAGATTTTCCAGCGGTATACTGTTATTTTACTGTGGACTTACCCCAACCTCCAAAAATGGCATCTTAATGTAAAAAAACCCTTATAGTGCTGTATTATATAGAAGTCTTACAAAATAATACTGCCAACTTTTTGAATACCATTGTACTGTTACCATTATAATGCTTCCAGGGTAACGTCCATATAAACTTTATTTCTGTAAAGTGTAACTACATTAATTAGTTTTATTTTCTTTATTTATTTTTCTTTATAATAACCTTATTCCAACCCCCTCACCACATTGTACAGTCATGGAAATGCTTCAGTCTTCCACATTTACCGCACCTTGAAGCCTGATATGAAGCTGCAGTAGTCTCTGTCCTGACAGTTCATTGCTAGATAAGCCTTAGCACTGTTCTTGGCCACACAAATACTAGAAACAACATCACATTTTCACAACAACTGAAGTAGAAACACAAAATAACTGAAATATTCAAGATAAAACACGATAAATATTTGAAACAGCCAACAAAAAAACTCTATTGTACCATAAAAAAGCTTGTTTTTATATTTTGTACCATTCTCTGTGGCCACATACAGCCCATTTTGATCTTAAGTGGGTCGCCCCAGTGAAACAGTTCAGCTACACATTTAATATCTGAGATGTCTCCATAGAAGAAAAGAAACATGCAAATACGACAATATTTCTCAGTTTTTCCACATGATAAAAAAACACGTTGCTGTAGTAAATGAAAGCAATCTTTCAGCATGACTCTTGCGCTTAACCTGTAAGAAATAAATATGAGTTACCAGAACTTAATAAAATCCATCTAAAAGTCCAAAATTTATGCCTCCTTCACATTTTCCAAAGCTGTCCAGCGGGTCAGATTGGTGTGCTTGCCAGGCCAATTCTGGCCCCCGGGCCTTATGTTTGACACCCCTGATCTACACAAATGTATAAATAGTCTTTTGCTGAATGTAAAGTAACATTTTAACCCCTGACTTTCTCTCCTGCCCTGAAATGGGTAAAGACTGCTGTCGTGCCGATGTCTTATCCGAGAAGTGTGCAGATCAAATGGGATCTACAACGTGTGATGATAGTTCAGAGTGGGACAGTTAAGGCTGGCCTGCTTGAGCATTTTCCAACCATCTATTTCTCTTTTTCCTCTCTCTCTCTCTCTCTCTCTCTCTCTCTCATAACTTTTAATGCCTTCTCTTCCAAAGTTGAGATGAATGTGACCCTCCCTTCTCCCCTGTGAATTTTGAGCGTGCATGCTTAAGATGAAGTTTTTTTCTGAATCTTTCTGCTTTTTTTTCTTTCTCTTCTTTCTGCTCCTTTTGTATTTCTTTTTTCTCTCTCTGTATTTTGTGTGTTCCCTCACCTAACCTCCCCTCCTTGTATTTTTCTTGCAGCGGGCGCATACATTATAAGGATATGTACAGTTTATTGCGAGTTATCTCCCCTCCTCTGGGCCTTGGCAAGAAGTGCCCACATAGGGTGGCCTGCAAGGTTTGGACCAAACCCCTAAAGCACAAATTTAAACGCAACCTGCTCGCCTTTAAGAGACTGGAATGAATGTTGCTCTCTATCACTCTTAAAACCAATTTTTTCTTACTTCAACTTTTTGATTTCCATTGGTTTGAGTTTTCTTTTCGGGTTTGCTTTAAGCTCATTTCACCATCTAACCATTTTTTTGGTGGGGGGGGTTCTGTTGTATATGCATTCTGACATGACAATGAGAATGTTTGGGACAATGCAGAAATGCACACACACACTCACTCTCTTGTACACACTCACACACACACACACTGATACCAGTGTGTGAAGCATGAGGTGGTGCACTGCACTTGCTATTGTCTTCTGACTGAAAGCTGGGGGAAATTACACTGACATGTTTACTTTGAATTCAGGATTGTGTAAACATTAGACTTTAGACTCCAGTCAGCCATTGTGTTTTATTTCTGCTTGCTGTCTAATTTTGCCTGGGCAGAAAATGGTTGAGCAATGTGCATTGTTCTTGTTTGAGTTGGGGTTCGGGTGCGGGAGGCAGGGGTTATTACAGAGCCATACAAAGAGAGTTTGGTCTGAGCTTAAAAGCCAGTGTTTTCCAGCCATGTGTCACGGGAAGTCAAACGTGTGCAGACTTTGATTGTACTCACTGAAGCAGCTCATTCTGGTGACAGACACTAGTTAAACTAGCAAGTACGAGCTCTTGTTGCTAGCTGAAATGAAAAGCTGCTACATCTTTAACTTCCATGGCACATGTTTGGGAACAACTATTCTAACCAGTTTGTAATATTACATTTTAAAGCCACTATGTGTAGTCTTTTGTGCATTTATACTGATAGATTACTCATACAAAAATGGAGTATATTTTCTTAAAATAGATATTTCTAAGATCGCAGAAACACTAAAACATTGTGTTTTATGTCACTAGGAAAAAATCGCCATAGTTCAGCCAAAATCTGTATATAAAAGATGGACAAAACCACCAAGTCTTGTTATTAAGCCTCAATTTTAGAAATATGGCCATCTTGGCTTTTGGAAATCATTGCTACATTATAACCTAGTGTTAACAAGGTGTGACCAAACATTATATGGCTGTATTACATACACAAATACCTGCCCATTAACAGTAATTCCACAAAGCAAAACTGGAGCCAGGACCGCTTAGAAAGTTTTATGTACAATTAGTCATATAGAAAGGCATATTATTTATCAGATAATTGCATTAACCCTCTGAGGTCAAAGTCATCGTATATAGCAAATCTAACCCTAAACCCATACTTTGACGAAAGGCAAAACAGACTCTTTTTGATATATTTTTGATTGCCTAGCATTAGCGTTATGGTCGTCACCAGTGATGAGTGTGCCACCAAATCTACAAACATGATCGAGGGGTCCACTTCAGCAACTCCAACTAGTTTACCTTAACTTGATCTGTATCTCTAGAAATGTAGCAGCATGGCACATCAGCACAGGTCACAAGGCTGTGAATGGCCCATTCTGACCAGGATTATTACGGATTTCCAGTTACTAATTTTTTAGTAACTGGAATTGAATTTGGTGATGGAGAAAGGATGAACTCGAAGAGAGAATCGTCACTACCACCTGGTGTTGGTGGTAAAATCGCAGAGCACGGGGATAAATGCTAACAGCATTGGCTACTTGTATAGTGTGTATGGTAGGCTCTACATGTATTCAAAGTCGAAGTATAAACTAAGATGGATTTTCTGAATAATGGACTGGAGTCAGTCTCAAGTGTCCAGTTGAGGACTTGCAGTTTTTCTTCACTTCCTTATTGGGTTGTCCTTGTAGCACCAAAGGTTATTTCAGATACAATGATTGAAAGGGGTTTTTTTTTGAGTAGCTTCTTTTCTAAACCCTTCTTAACTTGTATGGACTTTCAAACCAGTACACATAGTGGCTTTAAAAATTAGAAACACCAAAACCAGTATTTTGCCTGTGACATTACCTTTATATAAAATGCACCCAGTACTTTTTGCACAGTAATATCAAAGTCAAACGTACTTTTGCAATACTTTTCCTAAAGCTAAAAGGAATAGCTACTATTAACTATTTTCATAAGACAACAAATCGGCTATCAAACGACCTCCTATAGTTCTTTAAGTATAATTCTCATGTAAAATCAATGTGCAGGAGTTGGGTAACTGTTATCTGAAGTACTGTGATGAGATGGCCAAACTTGCTCTGTTTGTGGCTCTGGTGTGTGGGGGACAAAAAAGGAAAGGGGCAGGGTGTGTGTGTGGTTTGGGGCAAGGACTCTTGACATTAAAAAAATAGTCATGTGTCCACCAGGTACCTCTTAGTAACCGCTTGTGTCGGCAGAGGTTCGTGGGAAGATTTGTTAGTCATACCGTTTACATTTGCTTTTTGAAACTACTGCTAAGGAGCTAGTTGAAGCGAACTTACAATTTATTTTTAATTCACATTATAGTATTTAACTGTTAAAAAACCCAAACAATCTGCATCGGGCTGCAGATATGTGTGTTTACAATGTTACACCTTTCCATCTGTTAAGTTGTTCTTGTCCTCTGTTGACTTAGTTATATTTGAGTTGTGAGACCTCTAATATGTCTGTAGTATGAGACCTGTTGTATACAGGGTGTATCAGAAGGACCACCCAATTTCAAAAGGCTATATTTTTTTAAGTAATAGACATAGAACTTTGCAATAAAGTTTTAAATACATGGCTGAATAAAAAGTTGTACTTACAAAACGTATACTTTTGCGAGCATGTCTGGAGGCACAGCAGCCTCTAGCAATCACGCAAAACTCTCAAATCCGCTCTTTCTAACAGTACGTCTTTTGATTATTACTGCTGAACAGCTGCGGAATTGAAGTACTTTGAAACTGAATGATTCTCTTTCAGGTACTTTGTACCCTTCAGTAGATATTCCACTTTATTCAATCTAAACTAATAGGTACAAGCTATCTGGACAGGGTTAGGGTTAGAGTTGCATTTTATTGTATTAAAAACAACTAATGGTTCTCGAACAACCAAAACTTTTTGAATACCTTCTACTCAGCTGCTACCCTTGTTGTAAAGGTGTCGTGACCTTTCCCATCTTGAGGGAGGGCTCCCCTGAACATCTAAAGGCACAGCTGTGAGTGGAGGTTCCTGGTGGAGACTAAGCCTCAATAATGGACTGCATTGACTTGTCACTGTGACTCACTCCGATCTCTGCAGCGGTGCTTTCTTTGCCTGCTAGAAGCCCCGCTGCCAGTTCTATCCGAGCGGCGAAAGAGGGCACCGACTTTTAACGAAAAAAAAATACCCACTCAAATCCCCTTTTCGACTCGCATAGAACGGTATCTTAATAGCAAGTAACTAAACTAAATAACACCTCCCCTTCCCTAACCTTTCTCCCTGCCTTCCTCCCTTCCCTCCTCTTCTCTCCACTAACGTTATAATATATCAAACTAGAAGCCACGTAACACACCCCCTCTTTCTCTCTCGTTCTCTTTCCTTCTCTTTTTCTCTCACCACAGCAACCACATATCCACAGTGATCAAAACAATAACCTCTGTGTATTTGTTTCCCCCCCTCTTCCTTTCCTTTGTCGGTTTCTTTTTATTTCTCCTCATGTCTCCCCCAAACATACCTCTGTCTGTCTGTCTCCGTCCTTCCCACTTAATCCTCCTCTTCCTCCCTCCCCCCATTGTTTTTCTTTCTTACGTTTTTACGTCGTCCGTCTTTGTTTTGTCTGGTGTGGGTGTGTTGGTGTATGGGGTGTTGGATGCATGTGCATATATGGTGCACGTGTGTGTGTGTGTGTGTGTGCGTGTGTGTATGTGTGTTCGTGGCCACTCCAGCGGCCGGATCAGTTACACAGACATGTATCAGATGCTAAGACACATGTGTCCGCCGCTAGGCCTCGGGAAGAGGTGTCCCGCCCGGGTCGCCTATAAGGTAGACTCGCCCCCCACCTTACCCCTCCACCCCCCTCAGCCACCACCCTCAACTCCTCCTCTCCCTCCCCTCTCCCATCATTCCTTTCTTCCTCCTTTTCCCCATCCATAAAGTCTCCGTTCTTCAACCTCCCCATCGCTGGGGAAGAGAACCTCTTCTCTTTCATTTGCTCAAGCCTCCCTGTCCCTTTTCCTCCTCCTCCTTCTTACCCACTCTCCTCCACCTCCCTCCCTTCTTCCCTCCCTCCTCCCAGCGGTGTTCTCCTCATTGTCTGTTAGTGGTGGTTGTGGTGGTGGTGAGCGCTGTCCTCTCTTCTTTCTCTCCGACCGCGGGGATGGAGGGATGGGCTTTTGTCGTGAAGTGCAGTGATAGTGGATTGGTAGTCAGTCCTCTTTCTTTGATTTCCTCCCGTCAAGCCACAGGAGTAAGGGAACGGAGGAGGCTTTGCCAGTCCTTCTGCAACCTGCACGGACGCAAGCAAAACACAGTTAAAGCACAGGTGTGACTTAGAAAGTAAGAAAACTTTCAGACGTCCATGTGTTTTTAGATTGGAGTAAGTCCACTAAATATTAAATTACTACTTTCAGTTTTCATTTCTTCATAGCCTATTTTGTTCTGAAATATTCAAACTTAAGGAAAAAAATTGTTTTAAAATATATACATCTACTTAATCTACATTTATTCATTATTTATTACAGGTTTGCATTTTAAAATTATGTCCTATAAAATGCTTACAGAAATTTTTACTGCAGTGAAATTATGCTTGAAAAATTGTGAAAAATACATAATTTCCACACGCCATTGATTTACTTCAGGAAACATATACAAGCAACACTTAAATTGAGATTATTTTATTAAGGGTTTTATTCACGCAGTGCAATATTTGCTTACGATGCGGGTACAGAAGGACCGGCAGGGGTTTCTGTCTTCAAACCTCTGTGCCTCTTATTCCTGTGGATGGCTCTATTATTCTGTGTATTATGTAATACACATGCACACACACATTACCACACACATATACAATGCTTATACAAACATGTTCTGGCCCTTGTAGTTTTTTTCCTCATTTTTCAAGATGATTTTTTGACATTCAAGCATCTCTGGCTTCTTTGTTCCTCAGACCACCAGTGTAGAGATTTGGATTGAGCATTTCAGCATTCACTGTCTCTTCGTCTTATTGTCTACTCTTTCTTTACACCTCAGCTGAGTCCTTCTCAACCTGTCCTGGCTGTCCTTCTTCTAATTGCCATCCAGATTCACTAAAACACTGTTGACAAAATGGTTTGGTGCTTTTTGTGCTTCAACCAGGAGGGAAGTGATTTCTCTGATTATTTAAAAAAAAAAATGACATCAAATTAAGCTTTATTTTTATTAAAATGAGGAAATATGTGACTGATGCCTAGAAATTCAGCAACAGCTCAAAGGGCTTTGTGGTTATCAGTACTCGCTGTATCTGTCGGCAATTATTAGGAGCCAAAATTCACCTTTCACAGAAAATTCATTTCAATTTTTTATTCAGTTTTATTCAATTTATTTGTCGCAAGGGCTGAGAGGAGGGAGATATAACAAAGCTACTCACAAGTGAGTAGGTAGGTTGTAAAATACACTACTGGAAAATTATTAATAATGACTGTGTTCCCTTTTTGGTGAACCACACTCTAGTTATTGAAATTTTATACTCCTAGTAAAAGCATCCGCCCCAAAAATTTGTCACTGGTCACAGTCTTCTTTGTAGGGTTGGTGTGAAAGGATCTAATCTCTAACATGCGATGGTGTCGGTTGAAAAAGAAATTAGAAACATGCTGCTTACTTGAAGCATGAGCTCAGAAATAGTAGCTCAGAAAGTTGGGAATTGATAGCTACAGTGTATCCAGAAAGTACTGACTGTACTTCACTAATTCCAGCTTTTGTAATGTTACAACTTTATTCCAAAATGGTTTAAATTTCTTTTATTACCTCAAAATTCTACATGCAATACTCCATGATGATAACAGGGAAAATTTTTACTTTAAATTTTTGCAAAGTTATTACAAATATGTTAATTATTTGAATAATTCACAGCTAAAAAAAATGTCCCTTAAAATTATTTCCCAAGAGACAACAGTCACTAATTTAAATACTACTTAAATACTTAATGAATTGGCCAGCTCTGTTTAGCCAGCACCAAATTAGATCTGCCTAACTTAGCCCCCATAATGAGCCACACCTGATCTGACTCCTAAAGTCAAATATCTGTATGTACAGTAGATCCACTTATCTCCAAATAACCGTGTGTATAGTAGCCTCCCATTTATTGGTGTGGTGAGTGAAAAGCAGTAATTTTAACTATTGTTAGAAAATCTCCAGCGTTACTCATTTCTGCTGAATCTGGATGTCAGTAATCTATGTACTATCCATTTGCCTCTCTCATTCTTCCTTTTCCTCTGTTTTCCTCTTCTGGCTTTTGACCTTCTGCCTGCCAGCTATCCTTTCCCTCACATTCTTCTGTCTTTCTACTTCTACATCCACTTGTCTGTCACCAATTAGGAGCCATCTTCACTCCTTCATTACATCCCTCTGTCAAGCCCACTCTGTCTCCACTTTACCTCTCCTTCCTGTTCTTTCTCTTGGTTTCCTCTCCAGTATGTCAAACTGTCTTGGCACTAGCACCCATCACATACTTCAGCCATCAGAACCTTCCGGTATTCATTTACACAAATCCGACAAAAAGAAGTCAATTAAAGAACCCTGTGATATGAGAAACAGTTAATGAATAAAGAGGGGAAGGTTTACATTGCTCTTAATATTTAGGCAAAGTTCTTGATCTTCACTTTAGTGGACACCAAGCCCTTTACTCAAAGTAAAAAAAGAAAATGCTGTTAAATGTGTATTGCTACGACAGATTGTCTCTTTTGAACTGACCTCTGTCAGTGTTGTTTTTAGTCTTCGTCTTTATCTTTTGTTGTGTTCTGTAATTTTCAGCCTCTCTTTTCTCTTTTCTATCTACACACGCACACACTGTCAATTCTTCTCTCAGTTTAAATCACACTGACTCACGTTCTCTTGATTCCTCTTTTACTCTTTCAGTGTTTTCACAACCCTCCTCTCCCTGCTCATTCTCACCTTTACCTTTTTATCTGTAACTACATCTCATGACCAAGCTTAGAGTCGCCTAGTTTAGCCCGACTAACTGTTACCCCTGCCATGTGTCCCCTTTGATACGCCCCGGTCCCCTTACCCTACAGCTCTATCACCACAAACTCTGGTTGGTCCAAAACCAAAAAAATAAATAAAATAAACAGAAAAAACAGAACTTCAATCATCTGTTTTTTAAACTTCTATATGATTTTTTTCTTCTTTCAGGGAATACCACAACTCTAATCCTCTCTAACTCTTACACCCCCTTAAGACACTGCACCCGTCTGGCATTGAGAGAGATCTTGACTTGATACAAAGTAACACCTTGCTGTCCAATTTGACTTTAGGGCAGCCATGAATGTAAAAAGTAGAAGGAAAAAACAAAAGAAGAATCCAAAAAGTGTGAAATTACCTGTCAATCAGTAGGATCAATCCGATTGGATTGAGGATACTCTCTTTGCGCGGATGCACGGCTGCTTGTATTGTAAAAGTGGGTTTTAAGGGAAGTCATGGGGAGTAGTGGGCTGGGTTAGGTGGGAAGAGTTTGGGCTTAGATAGTGGGAGTGAAGTAAATGCATGTTGCATGCTGTGTCCGAGTTTGTTGGATTTTTCTATGGGGTGTTGCATGAAATCCTCTTTGTCGCATGGCTATGGGCGACATCGAGCCTGCCTGCCTGTTGCCTGTCGAGCGCTGTGGATGTTGGCCGATGCCCTTTGCCTGCTGCACACTTGGCTTTGGGCATGCCCGACACTTGCACACACTCAGGAACACAAGAGCACGTACACAACTCCACCGCCATCGTACTACCGTGCTTGCCATCGTGAGTGCCCAACGCTCATGTTCGTAGGTAAATCTGATGGATGTTAACTGGTCAAGATAGGAACGGCAAGCGACCCCAGCTGGCCTAGCTTGTTCAGTTCTATCTGCAGGTTTCTCCATTGGTTTTACCTGGTATAGACATGTAAAGACAGGGAACCTCTTTAGAGGTAGGGGGAGCTCTATAGCAGTTGCCTCAGTTAAACAAAACCACAGCAGTCTCCTGAAAAATAGCAGAATTACACCAGTGATACTGTTATTGTTCTTCAGTCAACTTATTTTGTCTCTAAAGGACTCCAATTAAGCACTCTTAATTGCAGTCTGTGCAAATAATTGTGTGTAAGTGGGAGGGGAGGGATGATTGTTGGGGTAGGGTGGGGTGGGGGTGGGGTGGGTCTGTGTATGTGTAGTGTTATATCTATCTATATGTGTGTAACAACAGAGATGTGTAAATGCACCCATGCATTCACACATTTAGGGAACATGGGCACAGGTTGGGTCGGAGGCCATTTCGGCTCCGATTGTTCTTCCTTGTGGTTCTCAGCTCTCACAGTTGCTTAGCAGCAGATGGCCCTCACTGGATATAGCTGTGCTGTTTCGTAGAGTATCACTGGAAAAAAAAACAAAAACAGGAGACACAGGAACTCGACTATTCAACATTCTGTCATCACGCAAATGCTCTTGCACTTGCCAATGCAAAAAATTAGCAAAGCTGTGCAGCAGACCTAACCACGAATTCTCAAGAGTCACTCTATATGGCACACGTTTATCAGAGGATTCACTGACTTTACACTTAGGCATCCATGCCTTAATTCTAATCTCTCTCAGGGAATATTGACTAAAACCTGGACAAATCCTGTCCAGCTGGAATTGGCTGTAGTCTATGGAGCTCTCTCAACCCTGCCCCCAACCCCTCATCCCCTCCCCTTCCTGGAGGTTCAGGCACACCACAGTTCAGCAGGGACACATCCCTTTCTCATCCTCTCATCCCTGACTGGCTTTCCACAGAGGCTGCTGCGCATGGATCTACCGGTTGCTGATGACAACACGGTGCATTTTAACTCCACGCTCATGGCTCTGATAAGGACAGCACTGGACATAAAGATTGCTAAGGGTATGATATGAAGTACTGTGACACTTTGAGTCTCTTTCTTCACAGTTTCTGTCTCTTTCTCTTGAGAAGTATATTTTAGATTATTGTAGCAAATATGACAAATTGCTAACAAATTACTTTTTTGTTTTTGGGTGAATGTTTGGATGCCTGAATGGAATAATATATTTCTTTTGGGATTTCATGCCATTGTGCCTCTCTTTTGGTCGGTACCTTGCTCTTTTTGTGTCTGGGGGCTCTTCACATGTGGTCGGACGTCTCCATGTGTCTACAAATGTTCAATGTGTGTGCATGGACGCTTTTGGTACGTGCTACCCAGGTGGTGCAGATAAGCACCAGATGGATGCGGAGCTTAGAAAGGAGATGATGGCTATCTGGCCCAACCTATCACAGAAGACACTGGACTTGCTGGTTACCCCTCACAAGGGTAAGTTGTAGGAAAACAGCACAAAGTGGTGTGTGTGTGTGTCCGATCACCAACTCACCAAGAGGAAAGCTTCTACCAGCCAGTGTCATTCACTGCTTTGCATCTCCTGATCAGGGAACAGCAACAAAAACACACACATTAACAGTACTTACACACATGCATACATCTACAAATTCCATGCAAATGTTGCTCCAATACTTTGGGCCAGAGCAAAATAGTACATGCATAAAACCAGACTAATATCATCAATTGGGCGGTAAATTTAGATGGATGATGCCTCTTTGTCACACCGTGTCATTTATGTTCAGGGTCCGTCATTTAATGAAACCAAATCCAGTTAACTTTACACTTTAGAAGTTTTCGAAGATACTTCAAAGCCTTCATTGTACATGAGATTGGGTCAAAATTTGGCACTTAATCAATTTGAGTAATTTTAACTCCAGGTCCAGGAGAGGATAATTTTTGGCACTGAATCTATTGGTTACTGGGAAGTTTACTTGTTTTCTGATCAATCACTGGGGAAAACTTCAAAATTGTGCATTTTGAATAAACTTGGTTAAAAAGTTAACACAAAAGGTCTCCTTTTTACCTCCTTTTAGGACTCTATGTACATTTTCTACAGGACAACCAAAGTAAAAGGGTTGGGCTATAATGACTAGCACCACGTTTGGCAAAAACCAAAAATTAGTATGTCAACAAGAAAACACCTCATACCAGCTGTCAAGCACGGTGGTGGAGTGATGGTTTGGGATTGTTTTACAGCACCTGGGCACCTTGCACTAATTCAGTCCACCATGAACTCATTCAAATGTGAGGTCGTGTCTCCCACAGCTAAAGCTTGGCCCAACATACAGCAGGTCAATGATTCCAAGCACAGAAACAAATCTACAATAGAATGGATGAAAAAGAAAAATATCAAGGTGCTGCAATGAAGTCCTGACTGCAACCTGATTAAAATGCCGTGGAGAGTAAATGAATGCCTGCAGACCTCAGTGAACAAAAACAACAGTGGGCCAAAATTCCTCCACAACAATGTGAAAAACTGATTACTTGAAGTTATTGGAGCTAAGGTGGTCCGACAAGCTGTTCAATCATGGGGTGTACTTGGTCCTTATGTTTTGGTATCAGGCTCAGCTTCTAGCTCTAACTCCTGTGTCAATGTAATCTGCTAATATAGCTTATGGCTCTGAAATGGAGAAGCATCATTAGTGCTCACATGTTCCATATTATAGTCTGGGCATATCACATTGATCGGATAAATTTAGTCCTGAAGATGGCTTTTGTTGAAAGGTGAATACGCACAGGGTATCTTGTTAAGTTCTCATGAAGACATGAGGGCTCAAATTCAGCAAACTAAGGGACCAACGTTTTGACCCACCCTCATGTACTTGAGAAAGTGTTTATAGTAAAGTAAAATTTGATATGCCTTCACTAACTATACTAAAGTAATTTTACATAAAAAAGGTGGGAACCTTTCTCGGCTTTGAGTGATTTTAAATGGAATTACCCTTTAGATAACATGTATAGATACAGCATACCGTACTTACATTCACATGGGCACACAGACGCGTCACATAAAAGTAGAAACAGCAGGACACAAACCCACACCATCAAACTATCCCCCCATTCAGTCATTCCTGTTATCAGGAGGTGCCTACTATAGAAGATCCTCTATAGAAGTCTTTTCACTACAGGAAGACTTTAGGATTAAAACTTTATACAAATGTAATGAATGTAAGTTTATGAAAAGGAATATAGTGCATGTTTACTTCTTAGTACTTTGACCTAATGCATGGCATTGATTGAGATATAAGATATGTGTGGTCATATCTTATCACACATTAATATCAGTTTTAATGCTCGAAGACTTTTAGCCACGCCACTTTGAAAAGGGCACCACAAGTACGCGGTGTAATCTAGTAACTCACAGTGTTCATAGACAGTCGAAACAAAGCTCAATATTTTTCTGATTTTAAATATTTATGTGTTTCACCCAAACTCTGGGGATACATATCCGGAGTTTTTAGAAAAAAATTGAGCTCCTGTTTTTTTCAGGGATCACTTGGCTGTGGTGTCCACGTTTCTTAATGAGGTGGCTGCCTAGTCCTAAGCCTTCATATTAAGCTATAAGGAATTTCTTTTCCTTGTATGATAAGATGATAGCGAAATAATAAGAGCATGTCCTTCGATAAGATAGAAGAACAGCATCTGCCTGTGAAAAGACTACCAGCTTTGTTACTGTACTGTGTTGTGATATTGTATATGTCTGTAGTACACCAGCAAGTGAGCTTAATCCTTTCTCAGTTAAGGATTCATCCGGGAATGTTTGCACAGTGGTTACTGATATTCTTCCAAAAAACAAAAAAATTTATTCATTTGTTGAATGTTAAGTATTTGATAGTATAATACAGTAATACAGGTTCTTATTTGCCCCTAGAAAGTGCAATATACATTTTTCTGAAAACATGACAAGCTACAGTTGCAGTGTTCATAAGCAAGATATCATTTAAGAACCGCCAGAAATGCTCCTTTAACATTTAAAGGTATTTGCTATGTGTACTTTCAGACTGTGTGCTTCCTCATAAGACCTTTTTTCAGTTCTTTGTTGCTCCAAAAAGACCTTATGAAGTGAGAAAACAGCCTGTCAGAGCCCATAGAGGGAAAGTTAAATTTCTCCCAAGAATTCATTTGTTTTCGTATTGGCTTTGTTCTGGGATCCTCCCACCCTGCAACACCCATATGTGGAAATCCTAAGGTGGGAAGAACACCAGTAAAATCCAGAGCCGATATCATTGATAACAAACATGACACTGATTAAGTCATAATGGAATGAAATGGAGGAGCTGGTGTGGGGGTGGGTTGCAAATTGGCTTGCAGTGGCAGCAGTAACTGTGTGCAGACTGAAGCAGTTTAAATAAATTTGCGCTAATAATCAGATGTGGTCCCTATTCTCCCAACAAGAGCTCAAACTGTCCCACTGACATTCTGAAATGCATGAAAGCAGTCATGATACAGCTCTTGGATCAAACCATGAAATTGTCCCTGCTGCTGCCTTCTTGAGAAATTTGGATGAACCCAAAAACAAGAATCTCTGTTACTTCCTTTTTTTGTTTAAAAACGTCATCGCTTGATGATATGTGGACGTGCCCATCAGTCTAGAACAGGGTAAATCTGGAAATCTGGGCTCATCAGACCACATTACCTTCTTCTATTGGTCCAGAGTCCAGTCTTTATGCTTCCTAGCAAAACTCAAACTTTTCCAGTTGCTTAAATGGTTGGTAAACTTTTAATTTATTTTATTTATATATTTGATTTATTTATCCACATACCAAAACTGCTGAAACTAAAGTTTTTCTTTGCTCAGAAGTATCAATAACCTCTGATCAAATATTCTCGGCTTGTACCTCTGTCAGCTAAAGCTAGGAGCTCCTCAGCTCAGAAAAAGCAAATGCTGAGTATTTTGTTGATGTTACAGTTTTTTTTTTATTTTTTAATGTTAAGCTAAGATCTCCAGCTGCTGGTGGATTATGCATGTTGTGTATTTCTCTGTCAGTGTTTGTGTCTTGTCCCCCACTCCCATCCCTCCCCCATGGCTCAGGGTCCCATCACACTCTGGTCTAATCTTGCAGGGTAACTTGTCATTTTCTCAGCAGCCACAGACTTGACGGTGGGCAAAATCTACGCTGCCATGATGATCATGGAGTACTACCGGCAGAGCAAGACGAAAAAGCTGCAGGCCCTGCGAGAGGAACAGGTAGACTCCGAGCCAGAGAAATATTCCAAATACCGAAAGACTTGTTTCTTTTTGTGTTCCTCCTCCTGGTCGTCTCTTGTTTGCCGTTCTTCTGCCAGATATGGATTTAAAGGAATAAGAAACATGTCTTGTACATTTAAATCCTGTACTGACTCCCAGCTACACTTCTGAACACAGCTTGCCTCCCTCTTGCCCTGTACCGTCTCTTTTTTTAGCATGCTTCTAAAAATCTGCATACTTTTTCTAGTACCTTCTTGCTCTCTTGGCTAACCAAGAGAGCAAGAAGCCTTTTTTTCACAAAGCTTGCTAAAAGGGTTATTTTATATAATTTTTTCCAGACAGTTAGCAACTTGACCCTCCCCCACACTTTCACTTGTTTTGTTTGTTTTTTATCATGGATAATTTGAGCATGGTAAGGAGGATAAAGCATAACCAAAGATTAAACTAAGGATTTTGTTGCTTGTAATCTTCTGAACAGTGATGATGATGATGGTGATGATGATGATGATGATGATGATGATGATACCACATGGCCTTACCTTTGTTCCTTGTCAGTGCTCGTCCCCTCGTGTCAATGAATGCCTTTAAGATGCACTCGCTTGTGTGGAAACATCTCTCCACTTGTGCAATCGCTCCTAGATTTGCCCATCAAATGGTGTCAGGCTCATTCTTACTGACTCAGATGCATGTCTTGTCTCCAGATTTCCATTTTGTCGAATGAAGGAGTGCATTGGTGAATGGAGAGTATGTTGTTCCTTTCTCTTACCAACACTACATCATGTCAAAAACAGCGTGTCCTGAATGCAGCTATCCCATCGGACTGAATGGACAGTTCGACACCGGCTCTCTCAACATCAGCAGTGCACGATGACTTTAACCATCTCGCCATCTCTACTTTGTCTCACGACTGCTTTCCACTTTTCTGCTGCAGTCTTTGTTTTTATATTACCATCCTGCTTTGAAGGAAGAATCCACCCAAAATCTTCACGTGTATATTTAGAGAACTCGTGTTTTTTTCTGTAGCATCAGGTTTGGATACCCAGTAGGGTTGGGCATTTGGCTTCACGTTTCAGTCATCCTATCATCCCCCTGCGGCATTACCCATAGCATTGTCACTGGGATCCTGCCGTTAAAGTAACACTATCCACCCTCTGTAATGTGCAATGTGTGGCCAAAGCACACACAATAAAGGCACACAAGTGAAAAAGAAACACACGCGTCAGAAGTTATTTTTTCACACCCAGCATGAAGGAAAGTTTTCACATTTACATAGAACGCTGATTTCTTTAGCAAACAGTAATTAGTAAACACAACTGCCTGGATGTGGCTTTTCAGATTTAAGTGCTCCCTAGTGAAAGCTGCTTTCCTTAGTTTCTGAGCCAACAAGCCCACTTTTGGTTAACCCTCTAAGGCAGGGGTAGGGAACTCCAGACCTCGAGAGCCAGTGTCCTGCAGGTTTTAGATGTGTCCTTGATCCAACACAACTGATTTAAATGGCTAAATTATCTCCGCAGCATGTCTTGAAGTTCTCCAGAGGCCTGGTAATGAACTAATAATTTGATTCAAGTGTTTTTACCCAGAGTGAGATGTAAAACCTGCAGGACACTGGCTCTCGAGGCCTGGAGTTCCCTACCTCTGCTCTAAGGTCTAACAGCACTGTACAATGAAAATGTGTAATCTTTGGGCTTTTGCAAAATGTTCTCCAAAGTCTTGAGGGTTTTTTTCTTCAAAACATATGGTTAATGGTTAAGGTCACTTAACGTCAGTGATAACTTTGATCTCATCTAGATGCTGTACCTGTCGATCTATGTTCCCACCCTCACTTATGGCCGCAAGGTGTGGATAGTGACCCTAAAGAATGAGGTTGCACACACAGGCAGAGTACAGGTGCTGCTCCTCCACATTGAAAGGAGGCAGTTGAGGCAGTCTGACCAGAATGCTTCCTGATGGGTCCTTGGTGAGGTGTTCGGGTCGTGACTGCTTCCTGTTGTTGCTCAGACCCCAAATCAGAAAGAGAAAATAAGTAAAATTGACAAATATTTATTTTAGACCGAAAATGACTAATAAAAGAATCTAAGGGTGGCTTCTTTCTTTAACAACTCATCTGTTTACCTCTTTGCCTCCATTCCTTCCTGCTGTGCACATGTCAAGTGTGTAATGTCTTACTCATTATTTGTTATCGTTGTCTGTCAGTATTTTGTTGTTTTGTCTTTGTTGGCTACTTTGTTTCCTTACCATGGATGTTGTCTGATGTCCCTTGTGCCCATCCTCCATGCCATCTGTGTCCTTCTGTCTTCTATTTATTCTTCCAGGAAGTGTTGAGACCTTGACCTGTCAAGCTCTCCCTATTTGGTCAATCCAGGTTGATTGTCACCACGTTTCTCTTACCGAGACCCATTCTCTTCAGCCTGTGTTTCTTTGAATCTGCCTGCTCCCTTCTCTGTCTGTGGGGACGTTGCGGGAAGATTCCTGAGACCAGTGTCTCCCCTGTGTAATCATTCTATCATGGGAGCATTCATTCATACACATACAACTGCAGAAACATACTCAGTTGGAGCCAGTAGTGTTCAGTGTTTCTCTGTTTGTCATTATCCTATCCATCTAAACATTTCTACCATGAGTTTTGTCAGGATCCATCAGTGGCTCTGGTGCCAGAACAAAACTGTTCAGAGACAAACTTAAACCATTTTTCTCCTTGACACTGGAAAAGACAGTTGGACAGGATCAAAAACCTTCTGGCTTCTTTTAAAGTAATATCTTTGTGACTTCATTCGTGAGAACAAACAGAAGAAGTCATCAGTCATATCGGTTGTCTCTGTGTCTGACACAATCAGTATGACCTGTGTCCTGTGGCGAGCTTAGATAATGTCACCATTTTTAAGCAGCTAACCAAAGCTGGCCATTATTAATGGTGCACATTGTAGCCAGACTTCCTGTCCAACAGATCAGCCTGATGTGTCTGAAGAGGTTTGAATTTGTTTCTGAGCAGCTCTTCAGTCATTTATCCTCCGGCCTTTAGCTTCCAGACCATGAAGGGACATGACATGGGCTCTCACAGTCATGAACCGTCAACGCTAAGCCGCTCCAGAGAGGACTCTGTTGAAACAGGATCTCCTGAGAGTAAAACGGCTTGACCTTTGACCTGTCTGATGGAAGCAGAAGTTGCTTTTTAATACTACTGGTTTAGGATCAGATTACTACTTCTCTTGAAATGGCATGTTACTCAAAACAACTTGGCAGATCAGTATATGATTTTTGAGTAAAATGTCTCTATATAGATATATTTTGTGAGTATGGGAACCTGGTCCAAGACCTGAGATTTAAGAGCAATCTTACCTCAAGGTAAAAGCTCCCCTCTGACACGGATCTGAGATCAGTTTTGCTACCCTGAATATCTATCCAACATATCAGAGTTAACTGTGTCCCTTTAACACTTTCTGGGTAGCAAGCAGACTCCAGATCAAGTAGTCTTTGGGGAAACTTTACCTTGGATACCCACAGCCATGTGCTTGCTGATGGCGCCCCCGTGTGGGTGCATGCTGCGAGTGCATCCTGTGTTTGTGTCCTGTGTCTGCCCCCCTGAGTGTGCCTGATGCAAGCCTGCAGGCCATGTCGTGTATCTCACACAGAACCGAACGCCATTAATGTTTCAGCGCATGGAGCCGCCCTCTGAGGGAGGCGGCACGGACGGCCAGGGAGGCCAGGGCCAGAACGGCCTCTCCAGCACGCAGCCAGACAACATCAATAGCATGTGAGTAGAAAACGGGGAAACCCATATGCACTGCAATGAGGCACTTCACACAGAAACGTCCAGTACAAATACATTATGCATACTATCGCATGCACACTATACATCAAGTAAAAAATCTGTTTGTTTTTTTTTTTATTTTCCCCCCTTTTTTTGTGCCAATTCCATTTAAAACTGATTGTGAGCTATAGTGAGCTGAAAGGAAAGGTTTGAAAGTAAAAACAAGCAAAGTGTGCTTTTCTTTTTTGACCAAACCTTTTACAGCTACATTTTTCGCTATAATATTTTAGAAGCCAAAATTTAGAATATAACGCATCATGTGACTTATAAACATCTGGAAGGTTATCAAAACTCTTATTTAGTTTGGTCTCCTTATTTAAACTTTGAAAGATATTGATTATAAAACATGCCACAGTTAGGGTGCTCCAAAGTTTGCTGGAATTTTGATAACTTTATTATTATTCTCTTATTAAAGACTTATTAAAGTCTTTGCAGAGAAAGATGGTGCCACTAGCTCGCACCAGCTCATCCACAGCACCTCAGCTGAATCTCATGCTTCTGTTTTTTTTAATCATATCGTCACATCAAACCAAATGATATACTGATGTTTTACTATGAATGAGAAGTTTGAGGTAAAGAAACCCTAATCCTTAAAACAAACCTCTGACAAATATACACTGTGATCTCTGTAACATAGTTATTTTTCAGTTAATTATGATGTTAGTTTTTCCTCAAGTGTAGATAAAAATGTAATTTTGTTTTCATTTTCATTTCCAAACCCTGGATTTTAATTTTAGTGTAAACATAAATCTTGAGGGTACAGAAAAAGTACTAGCGCTGTTTATCAAGACATGAGTATAAGCAACAATATAATAATTGTAGTATCTGTAATCATGTTACCATGCTAAGATTAAAATTAAGCTTGAAGTACAGCTGCCGTTTAGACGGACTCTATAAATCAGTAAACAGGTCAATAGTAGCCGACATATTGATCCCACCCAATTAATTCCTTAGTCTTCTGGAAATTCGGTGTTGTTACATTAAGGATTACTGAAAAATTACAGTATCCCTAGCATTCCAATAATATTCATATTTATGTGTGTGTGTGTGTGTGTGTGTGTGTGTGTGTGTGTGCCAGAGCTCCTGAGGGTGGCATGACTGAAAGCCAGTCATGGGTGACAGCCAAAGCCCAGGAAATGTTCCAGAAGACGGGTAACTGGAGCCCGGACAGACCCTACCCCGACGACCTCCACGACAACCGTCACAACCCCCAGGTATAATGACACCGAACACGCATGTTGTCACCGTGGTAACATCAGTCTAAACCCAACCAGTCCCTGCTTCCACTGGTTTCTACTGGTCTAGTAATATCTGTGGACATAATAGAGAAGGATACATGTAACTATAAGACTGCATCTAATTATTTGGAGGGAAGAAACTGCAATCCCTACTCAACAATCTACTTCTGCAGGGTTTTTCAGCTTGTGTAGCTACTCAGTGACCCTACTTGCTATGACGTTTTTATAAAACATCTAACATGTAAAACTTCCTGCTAAATAAATACAGTTCAAAAGATTTTAGAGGGTTTTCTCCACTTCAGTGTCCGCTGCTAATTCAAAGCTGAAACAATCTTATATTAAGCTGTAAAAATGTTCAGAGCTCTGCACTGTAAAGTGAAAAGCACAGCTTTCTAAAGAGAGTAGTTAAAGACAGGTAAGGTGAGTCACTAACTTAGAAGTAAAACCTCCTGGTTTCCTTTGCTCCTTGGCGAGCATTTTATTTTATTTATTTATCTTTTTGTAATTATATCTAAGCACACAAGTGGATGGATAGGCATCTAAGCCATGGAAGACACCTTTACAGAACTGGACTTTAAAAAAAAAACGTATTAGCGCTTAATCAGCTCCTTCACTCCTGCCGTTTCGATGTTGCTGCCGTTACTCCGCAGGAACAACAGCAGTCTTTTTCTTTTTCCAGACGTGCCCACTTTTCTTCTTTCGTTCTCTTTCTCCATCTTCCTCCTCCTAGTCCATGTCCCCCCTCCCTTATTCTCTCAGTCTAACCATCTTCCTCTCCCTTGAGTTTTCCTGTTTCCTCTCCAACCTCCTCTCGAGTCAGTGGCTTGAAGTTGACAGATGTGTTTTGTGACGTACACCTTTTCCTCCCCACTATTCCTTTACTTCCGCTTGTCTGTTGGGGTGCTCCTACTCCCCAGTGCCTCGTCTCTCTTCTGAATCCCATAACGGCTGCACAAAGACGTAATGTGAATTACAAGTTGTGTAAGTTTGCTGTTGAGCTCTTGAGAGGCTCCAGTTTTGAGAGGGTTGGCAGCTTGATACTAAAATAGTTTTCCAGTGGTTCCAAAGAAGTATTTCCTTGTTGGATTTTGGATCTAAATATATTATGGTTATGTGGTTTTATAGTTTATAAGCTGACCTAATCCATCCCCACACTAAATTTATGCAGCTTGTTGCATAAATTGTCCTATTATCATCTTGCAATTGAAAAAAAAAAGAAAACTAATATCATATGAATAATCCTATCCTTGTAACTCATTAACATCATGTCATGCCCCTCGCTCGATTCGTCAGTGAGTCTCCCCCTCAGCAGACAGTGGTCACGCCCCCTCTCATTGTGTTTTACAGACGGTAGAGATGAGGGAGATGGGGCGGGACGGGTACTCCGACACTGAGCCCTATCACCCAATGGATGGGCATGGGCGGACCCTCTCCATGCCCCGCCTCTCGGCAGACAACCAAGTGAGCACCTTCATCTCACCATCACTCACTGTCATCCTCACTCTCTCACATTATGCCTGACAGCTGAAGTGAATTGGAAAAAGCGTCTCTCTGCATCCTAAAACAAATAAAGAGGAACGAGTCTGACATCATCTAAAACCTTCTTGTTCGAATAATCATTTTTCATATTTCTTAAAGCATTTCAGGTAACTATGGGTCTCTGAATGAGACGTGCCACTTAGGATGCAATGTCAGGGCAGGAGACTGCTGTAAATTCACTTCCCTCTGTCTCGTTTCCCTTCCCTACTCTTTTTCCACCCGTCCTCCAACCAGCACTGCCTCCCTTTCACCCTTCACTCCTCCAGCAGCTGACCCATCACTGCTCATCTCCAAGCTCCATCTCTGAGCAGCACTGCAGAATGTAAAACTGGGTCTGAAAGCTGGATCAGTGTCCTAGATATGTATATTAATATACATCTAGAAGACCTGTGTGTAGAGAATATTTAACCCCTCCCCTGTCATGGCTCCCCGCTCCATTTCCATTGAATCCTTGGTGTGTCTGTCCCGTGTGAACTGTGGCCAGAGTCACTCTTCAGCTGCGAAATAAATAAAACTCAGTGTCTGCAACACTTAAAGGCAAACAAAGCACACGGTTTTTGACGTGAAAGTTACACAAAAAGTGGGTCATCAGTTCATTATATTGGGGCATGGCTGACAGGATGAAGAGCGTGATCTCAGCTACCCACACTGTCACTGAAATGAAGCTGTGGCGTGTATGATGATGGGTGCACGCACGTAAGGCGTGCCTGTTTTTTTTAACTGACAAAACTTTGGCAAAGAAAAGATTCAATACATCTGGAGATCAGGTTTGTGTATCCTCACTTAACTGTGGCACACAAATCCAATCAAACAGAGAGCTTTTCCAGCCCTCCACAATCAGAGGTGTGTTAGCTAAACCTGTCACGCCAAGGCAGGTGTTGCAATAGTTCAGTAAGGATCTAATTAAATAGCACAATAAATCTGCTTTTTACTTTAAAGAAGGATTATTGAAACTCCACTAATCAAACATTTCAGCACATGTCACATACAGCTCTTGTGGACCTACGTACTTACTTTGAAGCCTCTGGCTGCAGTTACACACACACCAACACAATCATGTCCACAGCATTTCACTGCATCACGTCATGTTGCTCTCACTTTGGTTCACTGTTGGTTCCTTCATAAGGCTTTTCTGTCCGAGCAGTTGGAGTAAACAGCAGGATTGTGTATATAATAAAAAATCAGCTTATACCTTTTTACTCATGTTTGTGTGGAAGCACTTATTAAATGTAACGTTACAATAAAGCTAACACTTATCACCTTACCCTCACATTGTTGTACAGTTATCCAATGTTAGGAAAACAGAGTCAGCAAACAAATGTTTAACAAGGTGATATGGACCATAGCTGTGATTTATTGTACTGTATTGTCTTAGATGCTTTTCATATTTAGTACCTGCGCACTAGTATGCACTCATTAAAGCAAACACTGCTTGACCCACGTCTGTTACCTATAGATTTGAACATTGCTAAGTCTTCAACTCTGGAAAATAGAGTTGAGGTTTAGTGTAGTTTAATATGACGCTGCTTTGAAATGAAAAATGTCTCTATAATCGTAAAGTATCCAGAAACTACGGAAAGCTAGCTCGTTCTGTAGAAAATATCCTGTGCGTGTATCTGTGAGTGTGTATCTGTGTTTAAGCGTGTGTGTTGTGTAAACAGTATACATGTGTGTCTGTACACTGTTACTTACTGTATTCTAACACTGCTCTGCCTTCCAGAGTGCTCGTGCTATTTCGGTAAGTGTGTGTGTGTAAGAGTGTGTGTGTGTGTGTGTAAGTGTGTGTGTGTGTGTGTGGGGATGTCCTCTGTCTCCTCTCGCTCGCCCGCAGATCTCTTGGCTCTGATGCGTGCTGCGCGCTGGACGTCCTGAAATTAACTGAACTCTCTCTTTCTCTCTTTCTCCTGTCTCTGCACCCCAACTCCTCCTTCATTACTTCCTTTATGTTATTTTATTGTATCTCATTTTTCATCCTCCTGTGTTTTTGTCCGACATCCTCATCTGTCCTCTTCAAAAAACAAATCCTCTCTTTCTCTCCTCCGCAAATCACTGTCTTATCCTTTTATCGATTTCTCTCTCTCCATCCTTTTTTCTCCTCGGGTCCTGGCGGCTATGCTACGTCGGGCCTGTGCTCTGTGTGCGTGTGTGTGTACATGCGTGTGCGTGCTACACTGCTCTGCTCTACGTTATCATCTCTGTGTTTGCCTGCTCTGCAGCGGAGGAGACACAGGCCTCGCGGAAATAACCTCAGTGTATGTACCTCTTGCTCTATCTCCATCTGCCCTCTCCCCCGCTTGTTTCCTCTGTCTCTCTCTGCTGGTCTGTCTTTCCAAACTGGATCTGCAGCAGATTGTAGTTTTGCTGGTCATTCCGCCCCACGTCAGGTGCCACATGGGTGGAGCTGAACAGCAGTGAAACAGTTCGACTCGCCATTCGGTGTCAAAGAAACTGCCCCTGCCCTGGTATTCAGGGCATTTTGCGTTTCCACATCCTTTTCATTTCAGCAAAATTTTCAGCACTCTGTATGGCCGACATTTGTTCTTCAACAGCCATTCAGCGTGTTCACGGGCCATGATCGAGTTTTCAATCAAACACTGAGGTGGGACCAAGTGGGTCAGTCGGTTGAATAGAAATTCAAAACCTCTTTGCTTCTGCTCATTCACCAAATATTCCAGTGTTTCCAGAGTGGCCAATTGCACACTCAAGTGTTCTGAGAAAAGGATATTCATCTCTTGGAAAGAAACTCAGCGATTTTCCCAATTTTCGGATAAATCAAACGTCTATCTAGTTTTCAAAAGCCACCATTTTCAGTGCTGTGCAACACTTTTGTGTTCATGTCTGTAGACACAATATGAAAGTCAGTATCAAGCAGGAATTTTATGCCTTTTTAAAAGAAATCTCTGTGTTGTCTACATATAGTTTTTTTGCAGTAATGGGTTGTGTCCTCCTTCATTGATGCACCTTTAGAAAAAGTCAACCTCTGTATTACATTAATGCAGTGAACCCCACCCATCTGGCACTCGAGCCTCTTTGATTCAGCTTTGACCTAATTGTCACTGTTCAGATCTACTTTGATCAGGCCTTCCTCCTCTGTCTTCCTCTTCTGTCGGCTTTTCTTTGAGCTATCTGAGTCTCTCTTTTTCTTCTTCCTTTTTCTTTCTCGAGTTTGCTCATGTTGAGCTCGCTCTGCGCTCCATTGTTCTCACTCCCTGTGAGAGTTTCACAGGGGTCCGGCTCGTACGCAGCGTCTGTGTGTGCTCGTCTGTGTGTGTCTATTACCTGTGCATTTGAATCCTTTGCATCACTGCAGACCGGGTCAACAGTGTATGATGAAAAGCATGGACTGCCCTGATATGTGACTGTTGGCCAGTACCGGGGATAGGCAGGGTGCCGGCATGTCATTACTCATGCATGACGTGTCAAAGTCTCACTGTGGATGCGAGAGAAAGTGGTATGCCAATGAGGCAAGACGTTGCTTTAGTCAAAGCCTGATGTTCAGTAGCATAAAAGGTGGCATGAAAGGCAGAGTGTGATGCTCATGATGTAGCTGCGTTGTGTTCAGCACCTTACTTTAAGTTGCTTTCAATACATAATTAACAGTATAACTAGGGATGAAACATAAAAATGAAAAAAACCTGCCTGATGAGGCATTAATGGACTAGTTTACTGAGAGCTTGGATGTCTACAAGAATGTGAGTTAACTGCTCTCAAAAGGTATACAATAAGACCACAAAAGAGACTGATAAACTAACTAAAGACACTGAAACTGAAACACAAAAACATCCTCTGAAACTGAACTTAAACTCAGTTAAAAACCAAAACTTAAAACGAAATAAAAAACTTACTAGTACGAGGGAAGAGTTGTCGAATCGGGCAAGTCGGGTCGGTACTGACTGAATATTGTTATTCTAGCCAAAGACACACCGCAGTGCTGATTGTTCTCAGTCAGAATTTTCAGAACATTCAGCTGAAACTCTGACAGTCTGACTCTTGGGACAGCTTCTTGGGGAACAACCTTTTAAATAAAAAAAAAAAAAGACAGATGTACTCCTGATCATGCTCCTCACCTAATGCACTGTCTTCAGATTTGGACACAGATGGAGTCTTCCACTCAAAAGTTCTGTTTGGTCTCTGGATTATAGCCAGAAATCTAGCTCTCATGAAGGGTGGAGCTCCTCTACGTCGAGGGTGGGTCAGTCTGACACAGAATTTGATCCTCTCTCTGAAACTTGAAGATCCATGTTGAAAACACTGAAAGTGGCAGCAGGTAAAGTTTCTACGATTTATGGCTGTAACAATGCAACTTTTTGATATTAGCTTTGGCCTTTGTAGTGTCCAAATAATGGGGGAAAAAGTATATCTAATGGTTTTTAATGATATTTATTTATTCTTCAATAAACCATCACTTTACAAAATGCTGTTTTGTCAAACTCATCAACTTAAAATGGAGAAATGAGGCTTTTTGTCAAAATAAACTATTCGAAGTCCAACACAAGTTTTTCTGTGCACCTGTGTGTGTGTGTGTGTGTGTGTGTGTGTGTGTGTGTGTGTGTGTGTGTGTGTGTGTGTGTGTGTGTGTGTGTAGGTGGATTAAGGGTGTACACATTTCTATACTGCCAGCCACTCAGAGAACATGCATGGCTTGTGTTAGGCTGCTCCAAGTGTACAAACTGCTGTCTGTAAGTCGTGACGTTCGTCTCAGGGCAGAGAATCCTCCTGTGTTTGTCTTTGTCTGGCCTGCTGCTTGCAGACTGACCTGCTTTATCATCGAGTTAATGTGAGGCTTTGTGGGGGTTCACAGTGTGGGCAGGGTCTTTTTCCCCGGCAGAGAAGCCTGACAGTGAACCCAGCAGGAAAATCATGTAGAACTGGTCCCAGTATATATGTTGTAGGTCACATTTTAGCTGTGAGTAGATGAGATGAGCAGATGAGCCTTCAGAGTGAGCAGAAAGTTAATGTAGACTTTATTTTTTTTTCTTTTTAAGTAAAGCTTTACCACGTCACCCATTCACTGATTATATTAAACCTGATTTTGATATTTTCTTCATTATTTTGTTTATTCAAACAGCCAGAGGACAGTAAAACATTTTGTCTTAATGGGTTTTTTTATAGGATTTTCCTGTTGAGTTCTTGTAGAGCTTTTGCTCTGACTCAGAGCGCCTAGAATGATGGATTGTCTTATCCACATAGTGTCCATATTTGATTTATATTCGATCATACTTAGAGAGTATGCATGTACTGAGAAACAAGATCAGTCTTTGAACAAGATGTAACCCTTGGTGCTTTATTGTCAGATTGACGTAATGTTTTCCTCCCACACCATCTTTGTATCATTCTCATTAATGATGAGGACTAAGACTCTCTTACCATGTGTTTCATACCTCTGGCATGACATTTTTGTCATCCAGTTAATTATAATAAAGCAAAAGTTACATAAAATCTGTTCTTTTTCCATTCATAGCTATAAATATATACACATTTTTTAAGAAATGCCAAGTAATGTGGAATTTTCAGCTTTGCAATTTGTGTTTTTAATTATAAATCAAACCATAAAAAGACTGTCTGGTATCTCAACCCGAGTGTGATGTAAATGAAATATGGCTGCCGTGGGGAAAAGCGCAATATAGCTCCTCTGTGCATGTGAGGCATGGTTTCTAAAGCTCAACCTCATGCTTGTTCTCTGTCGCGCTACCCTTTTCTCCTCTCCCTGTGAGTTCCCTGTTTATATCTGTGTGTTTCATATCACCATATTTTGGTGAAGAGGCATGGTGTCACATGTTGTTTCATACTTAGACTTAATACTAAGGGATTCCAGGTCCTTTCCTTCAAGTTACATGAATGCTAAATCCGTTAGCTGGGGTCAGATTAGGCTATTCAGAAATCATATTTAGATCTGTATAGGTCACCACACACTACAGCACACAAGCCAAATATTCATATTATCAAATCAAACTGCACCTTCTGAAATCCTGAATTGCTGTCCTGTTCTGAACCACCACACATCTAAATCAAGAGTTGGCATTTGATCATACAGCACTTATACGCCCAATACTGTAATGTTATATACTCAGCAAAAGTCACTGAAGTGACTGGTGTCCTTCTCAGACATGAGGGCGGACTCCACTCCAGCAGTCCAAGGCCTTAAATCTCACTTCTTTTTATCTTTCTCTCCCCTACCTTATGATTTCTCTATCTGCCTCTATCTCCCTCTTCTGTATTTTCTTCTACTCTGTCTCCTTTGTCCTCGCAGACCATTACTGACACAAGTCCGATGCGTCGCTCCACGTCCAGCCTAGTTCACGGGCGCACAGGCCGGGGCGTGAGGCTGGACGACTACTCGCTGGAGAGGGTGGTGTCTGAGGAGGGGAGACATGGAGGACGCAGGCACAGGGACAGAAGCCACCGCACCTCACAGCGCTCCCTGACCAGATACACCGACGCAGATACGGGTGAGTAACTCAGAATGGTTGTCTCCTTTGAAATCAGACCAACATGTGCACCAGTGTTCAGTTCACCAAAGAAAGATGAGCCATAAATCTCAGTGTGAGAGCAGTGTGTCGTCTGCGTACAGATGGTGTGGCTAAGCTGACTGGTGTTTTGATTGCTGTGGTCAGACTGTCATGTTTAACACCATGAGAAGATCCTTAAAACTGTAACTTAAAATTAGTGTTAAAATTAAATAATGTAAATTGGATGTACAGTCACGGACAATCACAAATTTAGGGCAAGTTTATTGTGGTTGTTCATGAGCATTTAACTTATTTGCTGATTTAACTTTGCTTTTATATAGAGTCCGGAAAAAAAACTGGGGCTTGGAAATAAGTAGACAAAATAATAAGACTTCACTTCATTCAAGCACAGGTTGTGCTTTGGAAGAAAGGAGTTTTCTCATGTCACCAAGTCTCTTTACACGAATAACACAAGGAGAAACTTAAGTCTTGCTAACAGGCTACGATTTGTATTAGTATGTGGCATTTTAATATGATATGCTAAACTATACTACATCATAGATGGTATGGCTGAAAAATAACACTAAGAAAATTCAACCTCACACGCTAAACTTTAGCATGTTAGCCATGTTAGCATAAGAAACGTGTGTTTGACCAGTAGACTGAATAAAAAAAATACCCATTGGTTTGTGATTTGTGACACTATGAGAAATCAATTATTATTGATTGTCACTAAAGTAACAATATTTGTTAGTAACATTAGCTTGGTTAGCAAGATATAAACCTATACAAGTATTCAGAGACTAGGTGCTTATTAATGTTGAAATACAAATAATGTATTAGAATATCTACTCAAAAAAAAATGTAACACAGACTTCTTGTAATATATATGCTAGTACACATAACCACAATTGCAAAATAAGTGAATTAAAAATGCTACAAAAGACACATAAACAGTCAAAGTCCAGTTCAGCTGTAAACATGCTTTTCCTTCTCTAAAGTTAAGGACTGGAAGGTCACAGGAATTGATTAGCTTTTCCATTTAGCTTCAAAATGGATATTTGTAAAATGAAACATTAGCCTCAAGTTGGATGTTGTTTTCATTTAACTTATTAAGTTTAAGGACCAAAACGTGCAAAAATTTATTGCAACCGTGTGCAATGAACTTGTAATCTGCTGCCTTTGACTTCAACAAGGGTGACCAGGTCTGCAACTACCTGCCATCTTCAAACTAACATTTTTGCATCAGAAAGCTGTTGCCTTCTATATACACAGAAATTCACGTTAACTGCTTACATTCAGAGCCAAACTAGAGCCTCATAGATTTGAAACAGAAATTGAGAAATTTCTCTACAAATAGTGACCTAGTTGCTAGGTCCGTTGTTGGGCAATGGTTTAATTGCAAATTGAGTCAGCAACCTTGCTTTTATATAGGAATAGAACTGGAATACAACCAGCTGACAACCAGCTGAGTCTCCTATTGCAAAGGTCATGTGACAGATGAGTTTCGCTCATGATTGCGATACGTTAGCACTGCATTTATGCATTAGATTGTAATGGTTTACAAACCTTCACCAATCAGTGGTTGTAGTTAGTCCTAGAAGGACCATAATTGTTAGGAGACAGGTTGTCTCCCACCATGCAACCTATATAATCACCTTGTGATCGAAAGTTGTTGCAGAGCGATTCAGAGTAAAGTCCAATGAACCTCTGGGTGACCAGATGGTGACTGCAACTACTTGCAATTGATTTCCGACAAAACAGTACCTTGATAGTACCTTTTAAGATTGCAACATATGGACATTTAGAAACTTCTACATATAGTACTGCGTGCTTTGTTGTTTGCAGCTAGGTCAAGAGTAATTCAGCAGCAGTTGCTCCATTTACCTAAGTAAACATACATTTACAGATCATCGTATTCACAAATATTAATGCAATTCAAATCTTGGCACAAAGAAGTCCTTGAAAAGAACATTTCACTAGCAGACAGCACACTTCATCATTAATTGTGAGTCCAAATTGCATGCTTCAGCTGTAAAACTAATCCCACAACGCTGACAGAGTTAACCTCTAAAACCCTTTTATAATTGAAGAGCTCTCTAATCTGATGAAGAATCCTCTGCTCTGCCACATCGACTCTGGAGTGGAGATGTTCTGCATTTGACTGCACAACTGGAGTGGATTTTCCTCTTGCATGTTTTTTTCAGTTTTAAGAATTTTAGCTTTACAATAAACATGAAAAGTTTATCGTGTTAATCAAGTGAATAAAGGCTTCTCGAGAATTAAGAATATCTTTGAGTAGAATTTTCGTTAATATGTTCTCAAGGATAATAAAATTATTGGTTTATTGGTTTAAATGTAAACTGAGACGTCTCTTTGCCAGGCCTGGGCACAGACCTCAGCACCACTACACAGTCAGGTGATCTGCCACCTAAGGAGCGCGAGCGGGACCGTGGCCGGACCAAGGACCGTCGTCACCACCATCACCATCACCATCATCACGGATCTATGGACAAGGAGCGGTACGGCCACGACCGCCACGACTACTCCCACAGGCATCCCCACGACCGTCACTGGTCCCGGTCGCCCAGCGAGGGGCCTGACGGGCGAGGTCACAGACAGGTGGGCTCCAAAAGCACAGATTATTGTCAAGGTTCAGCTGTTCAATTTCCTTATAGAATGTTCACAGACACATGACTTGATCTGTTGATTTTTATTTTGGTGGCATTAATAGGACATCAGAAATGGCCTAATACATGAGAGTACACAAAGTCTCAAGCACGAGTCTAAACATGCAATTATAGTATGGTATGACCTGTTTTTATCTTAGATCTATATTTTTATGTACTGGAATCTTCTTATTATGACTTGAGGACAGTAGTTAATCATTTCACATATATTGTGACCCTTAATCTCCAGTAAGAGTTCACAAAAGGTTATTTCCACACTTCTATTTATGGATATCAATCTCTCTTTTTTCTGTTATGCTTCTTTTTTTCTTTGTCACCGTTTCCCTGTCCATTTTTCTTCAATGTGACATGTGGCTTCTTGATGTCAATTGTTTGCTTCATCACTATGTTTTTGAATGATTTTTAATGGTGTCTATCTATCCATCTATCTCTCTTTCTTTCTGTCTATCTATCTCACCTCCATTCTACTCTGTTCTGGTCTCTGTTGTTATTGTTGTGGTGCGTTTTGATTTTCCTTGTTTACATTTTGCTGTAGGGCAGTAGTTCGGTGAGCGGCAGCCCGGTTCCCTCTACCTCGGGGACCAGCACTCCAAGGAGAGGCCGCCGCCAGTTGCCTCAGACCCCTGCAGTCCCACGCCCACATGTCACCTACTCCCCCGCAGTCCGCAAGCCCAGCTATGGCCCCCCAGGGCCAGGCCACCTGCGTTCACCCTCTCCACGACACTTCTCCCCTCCAGACCATGACAGAGGCTACCACCACCGACCCCCGTCACGCCACGCCTCTCCCCACCACGGGGGCTCTTCATCCCGGCATGGTTCGCCACGCTCCCCTAGGCACCAGTCCCCACGCTCGCCCCTCCACGGCTCACCCAGGTCGCCTCACCGAAGCCGCTGGAGCGGGCCTCCACCCGGGGACAGCCTGGAGGGTGACGGGCCCTTCTACGAGAGAGATTATGAGTATGAGCGTCACCACGAGCCTCCCGCCTACGAGCAGAGCCTCTCCCACGGCAACCCTCATCCACATGGAGGAAATCCTCACCCACACCCACGTTCACCTAGGACTGCCCGCCACGGGCCTCCTCCACCCCCTCACCCGCATCCACGTAGGGTACCAAATGGTTACCGCTCATCCTCACCTTCCCCACACCGACGGGGACCACCAGGGGTGCCGCCCCACCCACACCACCGGCCTGCCCATGCCAGAGGGCCCCGCAAGGGCCTGCATGAACCTTACAGTGAGACGGATGAGGATGACTGGTGCTAGCAACCATAAAGAGCTTGGGATATGGCAGGAGAGGAGAAGAAGAACAGCAGTCTCCAGTGCTCTGGCCTTGGATATGTAGACTAAAAGAAAAAACAAAAAAAACAAAAAACAAAACAGAGTGGTGGGAGGGGTTGGATACCCTCAAAACCCTCTACCTTCAGCTCTCAGACTATGAACGAGTGGAAGGGGTGGAAGGGGGGGGGCAGCAGAAAAGCCTTTTACACATTTTGTGTAAGACTCAAATGAGTGACAGAGCAGCATATGGGTAAAAAAGAAAAAGAGACCGCCAAGGCCTGGACACAGTTTACCTCTGCCTCTTTCAATCTCAGAACTACACTTCCCAGAATCAGCCTTGATCATCAAGACCTGGCTGCAGGAGGAAAAGAGAGGTGTGGGAGTGCACGCAAGGGAGGAGCACGAGGTTATTAAAGTGCAATGTTACAAGGCCTAAAAGCACTTCTCTCAGACTGATGCCTGATTGCTTAGATTTGCTAGACGTGTGCTATTTGTCACTGGCCAGACTGCTACTGTAAAAGCCTGAAAATGAGCTGGAACACAGAGTCCGCTGCATAGACTCTGCTCCTAGACAGATACATCAATTAATAAAAAGCCAGGACCCCCCAACCCTTACATGCCAAGCTATGCCTCCAGAAAATCAAACTTGAACAATGAAGAACACAGTGAAACTTTACATGACAAACACTGAAAAGAAAAAAAAGGGAGAACAACCACTTTATCTAGAACCTTTTTCCTATCCAACTGACAGAACCAGGAAGCTCCGCCTATACTGCAAAAACCAGCCAATCACAGCGCTGGCTGATATTTGATGAGTTTTATCATCTCTGTTTACTGTTAAGGACTCGCATAGTGCTGATGGAACTGATGTGACATCACTTCCTGTCCAGCAGATGGTGGTGATAGGAGTAGTAGTAGTAGTAATATTGGTGTCAGGGGGGAGAGCCACAGTGTGGGCTCACTTCCTGTTCACTTGCACTTGTGGGCTGGGCTCAGGTAACTAGAGAAAGGGAGTCGGACACTTTGTCAAGCCCCTTCCCTCTCTGTTACTCAACAGAGGATGACCCGACAGGAAATGACATCACACAGTTGAATAGGGCGGAGGAGAGGAAAGGAGGGATGGGAAAAAAAGACTAATTTCTTCAGTATTTCTTCTGTCGTTTACTTCTTGTTCTTCTTAGGACATTGGAGCTTGGTTCTTCTGTTGCATTCGCTCAGCCTCCTTTGATCTTTTTCAGAGCTCAAAATCTGATGGAAACCTGCATGACTGATTAAATACATACTAGAGAGGAAATCTAACTGGTGTGGGTGGGACCTGGGGGGCTTTGTAGGAAACTTTGCATTTAGGTTTACAAAAGAAGCTCCCTTCTTTCCAGCTCTTTCTTTCTCTCTCAGATCTCAGCAGAAATGTTTTTTTGTGGTTTCTCTGTACCTGAAGCAGGTTTTGACAGTTGGGTATTTTATTTGTCTCGGTTTCTGCCCAAAGCTCTGTTAGCGCAACCTGTTAGAAGACAAGGAGCACCTTAAAGTTTCCGTCTGCACTTGAGAAACAAGAGGGAGAAAGGGCATGGAGAAGCGAACCTCTAACACACTTTATTTATTATTGTTAATGATGACACTTTTATGAATAATGATATCAATGTCAATGCAAAACGATGGTGACAATGATGATGATAATGGTGATGATTGGTTGAATTGTTGCTGTAGATTTGTTGTCATGTTATTTGGAGTTATGCTGTGTATGCTATGTTCATCCTGTTTACATCCATTATGTTATTATTCCCCCGTTCAATGATGTTTATCGGGTTTCTGATGCCTTGCTGCAATGTTTCAAGGCAACTGCAGCTTGGGAACACTTCCTGAGCAGCATTGCGTGCTATAATGCAACTCTTTTAAAGACACACTTTTTTCTCTCTGGAATGGTGGATTTGGAGGTCAGACGGACTCTCAGTTATCTGACCTGCAGTGGTTCACAAGGGGTCAGAACTCTGTCAAGCCAACCCAAAGATCAGTAATTTAGGTTCAGAGTTAGAGGCAGGACAATTTATTGAGAGCCGTGAAAACGTTGTCTTCTCTTCACGCTCAAGAGGTGCTCAGAAAGGTCATTTTACCGAGTTTAAAGTTCTACTGAGATTGAATTCTCCCACTTGCTGCCAAAAAAAAAAAGCTTTTCAATCTGTTGGGCTCTGTAGTTTTGTAGTGAGATCAGCACAGTATTAGTGGTACAGTGTTGGTGTCGGTCAGTATTTTTGCCACCAAGGGGCAGTGATAAACATGTTATGTTATTGGCCCTACCTTCCCCGTCTACAGGACAGTCTCTGAGCCACATCCTAGTTTCAAGATCAGGAGTGAAAGCTGATCTTTACCTTATATCTTTGCAAGATATATATGTTAAGTCCTAGCGTTTTGCAGGAAACATGGATGCAGCCCGAGAGACAATATCTGTCCATTTGTCAGTCCGCCCTTCCGCTTGCTTGTCTGCGCCAATGCTGACCCTCCACCCAACCCTACAACCCCTTCTCTCAGGTCTGGCTAACCAGAGTCAACTAGTCACCCCAGTTCAGTCACATAAGGTTGTAGCAAAGGTGAAACCATTCCCTGCCAAAGCCAAACTCAGTATCCACCGACCTTCTTTTCCCTGATTTATCCTTCTTTTGCTGTCCATTTGCTTTGACGTCTGTTCTTTCAGCTTGGTAGAGAGTGATGCTGAAGGTTCAGGACAGAAACACTTAGGACTAATAATATTTCATCCTTATTGTTATGAGGGATAACACTTATTGAATATTCAATAACTCTAGGACAAAATGATAAAGTATAGATAAATATAGTTGATTACCTACAGATAAACCTAGATATGATATCGTAGATGTAGTTATAGACAACAGAGTATAATTAGAGTTTCAGATAAATATTTATTTTGCATACCGATCATGCTCACGAAGAAGTCAAGGAATCGAGTTACTCTTAAAACCTCGCGCTGTTTGCAAAAGCCAGTAAACAAACCCCAGTCCACGTGTTGACTCTATGCAGACCTCATAGGCATCCTCATCATATTACTTCAAAAAGGTGAACCTACGACGCAGTGGTACTGTAAAACAGGCCGAGGAAACGGGAACATGCAGATCTGAGAAAATGTGAACACTGGCACCGATGTTTTTTTCCCCAGACGTCACATGACATCACACCCCCACAGTTCATGTACCTCTGTAGCTGTCTTTTTCCCTCCCTCCTCCTGATGACGAATCCCTTTTTTCCCTCCACAAATTTCTATTCTCTCCAAAAGATGCGTTGCCTCCAGGCCTAGTAGTTGAGCGTTGCGTTGGAAAGATGTGGATTGGGGGGGTAGTTGTTTTTTGTTAACTGTTCATTTGCTTGGTGGGCATGAAGGGGCGCATAACACGAAACCCCCTTTCTGTCCTCACCTACAATCAAGAGGTTACGGCAGGTGGGGAATGTTCCCCCAAAGCCCCCTACAGAGCCACAGTGCCTTCTGTATCCGAGTCAAATTTGTCATGCCCCATTTTGTCCATCACTCACCCCCCTCAACCCTTAATCCACTGTAGTACATGAGATCATCCACACTACGCCTTAAAAGTTGAGTCCCACTGGCGCCCATGCTAGCATAGAAATGGGAAGTGTGGTGACTTTAAAACTGGGCCACAGTGAGGAAACAGTCAAAAGGCTAGACTCGAAGCAGGAAAGCCACATCACATCCAGAATGGGACGGACGAGTTTAAAACTCCCATTCAGACATACAGATTTTTGTAAAAGTTGCCAAAATCCTAAGAGATCCACACAGTTGGAATCAAAGCCTTGAGGTTTTGGCCTCTACAGACTAAAATGACCATCATTTCAGGATCCTGCTAACTGGCTAGCCCTCTTGGCTATGGTGTGGCACCATCTCGTGTCCATCCCGGAGATGTCCTGGGTCCAGTTTCAGGCGGTGTAGTGAGAGTTTTACAGAGGTGCACGGCAGTTTGCTTACTTCTCAGGTCCCTCTAGAGTTAGGTAGCTAGATAGACAACATAACACAGAGTCAGCTACACAATAACACGCAGCCGTCAGATTGAGTTATTGTATGGTTTTACCTGGTGTGGTGTCAGAGGTTGGAACGGTAACCCCACCTTTCTGCTTTCACTAGCACATTATACACCGACTCCTCTCCGTCAACAGCCTGCCGACGCACCGACACGCCACACTGTTGACAGCCAGGCAGGAAAAGCCACCTCCATTTTGGCTCCATGACACCACTCGCTTGTCCAGAATTGTAACAGCAGATCCAAAATGGCCGACACACAACACTGCCCTTTTGTGAAAGCATGTTGTGTGTGAGCATTTCCAAAAACAAACACCATTCTCTTTGAAGATAAAAAAGATCAGTGAGCATTTGATCTTTATTAGTTTTTGTTGGTGTTTCTCTTTGTTTTGCACGGGATTGGGGAGGGAGGGGAGGGTCTGCAAGGTTTTTTGCTCAGTCATCACTTCTCTCCACATCTCCTTCGCATCTTCACCTCTGGCTTCTGTCACCTTTCTAAACATGTGACTAATCATTTCTGGATTTTCTTCTTCCTTCTGGGATAAAGGAAAACCGAACAGATGCACCAACCCATCTGCTCAGTCGGCTGTGAAATTGTGTCAGCGGGTCAGTCGTGAGGCAACGTTTCGAAAAAACACAGAAATAAGGGCTCTCTTTAAAAAAAAAAGAAGAAGAAGAAACACTACACCGTGGGTTTTAATGTACAGTAGTGCTGCCAAAAGTTGTGCTTATGTAGCTGAAGCCACTCTGTGGTCTCCCCTTTGTACAGCACTAAATGTGTGCATGCGTGTGTGTGTGTGTGTGTAAGGGGGGGTCAAGAGCAAGGCAGGGGAGGGACGGGTGGGAGGGGCAGAAGGCAATTTCTTAGAGGTTTTGTTGACTCCAGGGGATGGAGGGGGGAGTTTTGGGGAGGGGAGGGCAGGGAGCAGCAGCAGCAGAGGTCATAGAGATGTTATTACACAATTTCACAATGGCACTGGACCACTTTTCAGGCTCATCCTCATCCTCAGAAGCCATGTTTTCCACCATCAACCCATCCACGCTTTGTCCCACTGTGAGGGAGGCGGGGCTACTGCTGCCATAAGGAGACATTTCCTCTGTTTGTGGTGTCTGTGACAGTTTGTGAGTATATATGACTGAGCAGGTGTTTCGAGTGGCGTCCAAGTGTGTTTAGTGCTGAAATCGATTTGTCTGATTAATCAGTAAGCCTTGTCATTATTATACATATACGTGTCAGGTTTGTCGCGATACTAGAATTTAAAAGTCAATACTGATGCCATGAAAGATCCTCACAACCATTTTCAATACCACAGGGAAAAGTAAGAGAAAACTGAGTGGAATATTTAAAACAAGCAACATCAACAGCAAAAGTACTTTTAAGTTGTGCAAAAAATACAACATTGTTGTTCAGAGTTCTGAACATTATCTCCTTCAGCTGCTGTTGAGGTGTCTGCTAGTGTGTGAAGTTGTATGTCAGCTGGGGGAGGCCAACACGGCACTGCTGGTATCAATACTGTTGCAAATGAATATCTGATTGACTAGTAGCTGATCCCAGTATGTTCTTTTTGCTTGCTTCCTTTTTTCTCACAAAAATCACTTCAGGCTTTTAAGATTTTTGGCAATGGCTTAAGAGTTCCTGTTAAAGTGCAGGTTTGTTGTAATTTGGATTGAAAACACATTTGCCCATTAGTGTTCATTAATAAGCCCTGTCTTCTTTATATGAAAAGAAGAAAATAACAGTCAAGTTTGGTTAAAGTTAAATAAGTGAGTCTAAGTAAGTAAGTCTAAAGTAAATGGTTTTGGAAGATTGCATCGGCTGTCTCTATAATCGACTAATCGTTTCAGCACTAACTGTGTGTGTGTACGCATGTGAGAAGATATGGGACTGGTTTTGCATGCATTCGTCAGTTTATTAATGTGTGTGTGTGTGTGTGTGTGTGTGTGTGTGTGTGTGTGTGTGTGTGTGTGTGTGTGTGTGTGTGTCCTGGCACCATCAGCTACAGAAGGTAATCCTCAGTGCCTTACACTGTACAGGACACTAAGATGATTTCTTCATCTGAGATATTCACAGTGCACACACATTACGTTTTAACATCCTCATTGCTCATTGGTAAGGATGGTGTGGAGGGTGTGTGTGTGCGTGTTTGTATTTGTAAGGGGTGGGTGGGGATGGGGTGGGACTCTGTAGATCATCATGTCATATGTGTCACCCATCATCTCCCTCTCTCTCCGATGCCATCTAATGTGTATATTGCCTCTGTAATTCTTGTGTATACAATCCATAAAGTTTGTGAAAAACTCACTGTGTTCATCGGATCTCCATTCATTCTACACTCGTGTCGCTTCTCCCTCCGTCCCCTTGCCCTCCCTCATCATGTCATACCACCCGTGAACGCAAGGTGGCGGGATTGAGCTTTCACAATCATCGCTCATTATGAAACGCCCGTGTGGATCGGTTGAGTGAGTTCATGCTTGTGTGCGCATTTTTGGTTTGGAGGCGTCTGCCTGCCGCGTGTGCGCCTTGCTCAGTTCCTCGTGGAGCCTGGCAGGTGTTGGGGCTGAATTTATTCACTTAGATGAATAATTTGTATCTCAGATGAGCTCATCTGATCAGCAGTGAGAAAAGAAACCGTTCTCTATGATCAGTTTCTCACCTCAAGGAAGCAGAAGAACAGCAAATACAGCCCAAACCCTTACAGTATGTTAGCGGATTAAACTGCATTTAACGTATCGATAATCTCTTTAGCAGATAAGGTCTTTACATTTACACTGAAGGAGGGAGTTATTAATGCAAAAGCATGACACCTGCCTGGTTCCCTAATCCAATCAGTAAATCGATTCTTCAGAAACACGGGTGAAATGCCTCTTGCTGTAGCCGCTGCAACCCTCAAGCAAGGCTCCCCACTGTTTCCATCCATGTCCTTCATTCTTCTCCTCACCATCTCTGTCCTCTGTTTGTTTGCATCGCCATCAGCCCACCAGAGAAGAGTTGCCTCCAGAAGATTTGATTTCTTTTGTTTTTTTTTTGCTCTCAACGTCAGACACTGCAGGCTGATAGATCCCAAAACTGGACTGTTTTCTAGGTTTGAAAATACTGTTAAATAAGTTTTTGTTAAGAAGACTTTGAACCCCTTTAACCAACTTAGGGAACATTAGTGATGCAGCAAACGAGCTATTACGTCATGTTCAAGCCACTAGGGATGTTTAATCTGCTGCTTTGTGACAGTTAGGCAACAGCTGGCGAAACAGTCACACCGGGCCAAACAGAAGGAGGTAAAGGTTTCAGAGTGACCTTCTCCAGTTACACAACCCTCCATCAACTGTTAAAAAACAAAGGGTTCAATCTGACTTCAAGGGATCCAAATACCAGCCGATTTAAAAGCTTTGTCAGCGCTGAGACGCAAAGCTGGGAATCTCTCTGGAGCAGCCACCAGCCATCCATCGCATCGCCACGCACGCCATCCGACCCTCGACCCAGTAGAACCAAAACCAGTGCCACAGTAGAAAACCATACAACAAGTCGGGGTGGAAAAAAAAATAAAAAATATAATCATACATGGCAATTTAAGATAAAAGAGAAGTATTTAATTACAGATTTGCATGTGCAATGTGCATGCCACTATGTTGGGTAACAAGTCAACTTCAGGAATTAAAAAAAATATATTAAATATAAAGAAAAAGTATATATATGTAATATATATATATATAGATAGATAGATGTTTTTAAGAGCAATGTGTTTCTTTTTTCTTCTATTTTTAAAAACAAAAATGGGAAAAAAAACATAAAAAACGGAAAAACAAAATCATGCTAACAAAAAAAATGGAAATGACTTTGATGATAAAATCAAAGAATGTTTGTTTCTTATATTTGCCAGTTATTTCACGGGGGTATCCATGGGGTAAGAAGGATAGATAACACTTAAACTAACATTACAAGAAAAAAAAGAGAGAGAGAAGATTTTAAAAAAGGGGGGAGAAGGAATACTAAACTTTTCCTCGATGATAAACAATCCCTTTGAGAGTAAAGAGCTGCCTGAACCTGAATCTGGTGATGTTATTCCCGTTTATGAATTCCCTTCTTTCTCTCTTTCTGACTTTCTCTGACCATCTCTTTCTCTCCCTCTGTTTCTTTCTCTATCTCTGCTGTTTCTACCAGTGCATTTTGTAATTTCAAGCAGAACTCTTCCTAAAGAACCTGAATAAACCAGAGAGAATGCATTCTAACCATCCTCCTGTCTGCTTCATTGATGCCACACACCGTGACACCGCTGACAAATCAGATTATACATAATCTAATTGCATCTAGTTGGTGCGATAACAGATGCAAAACAGCTTGTTTTAGCTGCACAAAGAACTGTAGGTGGACTCAGTGAAATCAATACAAGACTGGACAAACTCATTGCAATTCATCACGGGGAAAATGCATGTAAATAGATTTTGGTTGTTCGTGAGAAGAGAAGCTTATTGTGATGTTCTGCAAACTTGAAGGCAAATCCAAATGCTACAGTCACAAACTGGAAATAAAGGATGGCCATTACTTACATTTTAATCTGCAGTATTTCTAAAGACCTGCAGGGTGCCTCTCTTCTTGTAATAAAATAAAAGTAAGTCAACTTCCAAAGAAGTCTGTAAAAACACAACTTTCTACCTTCCCTGATCCATGATTGCAATAAATACTTTCCGAATGAGTTCATAGTGTCTGCTGCTAGTTAAAACTCATGATAAGTTATTGTGCCACTTTTATTTATTTATTTATTCTTGTTGCTAGCTGCTGTAGACTACGCCTAGCCTTGCCCAGACATCTTCCCAAAACACTTGCCTGCCTTCTTTTACTTTGTCATCTCAAAGTGAATTGTTAAAATCTCAGTAAGATAAGAAAAAATGACCCATCTGTCTACGAGGAGGTGCTGGTACCATATGACCAATGAGACACATGAGCAGGCGTGCCGGGAGCAGAGTCATTTACACTGCTCAAAACCAAAAAAAGCTGTTGTCACTTTGATTTTCAGCTTGTCTTTCCATTCAGCCCCCTGTAGCTCAATACCTTTCATTTCCATCAAATGATGTGGGATCCAAAGACATTACCCAGTCCATATAGGAATAGACATCTAGCATGATTCTTTTTCTTACTGAGAGCTTGCTCTCTGTTAACTTTTTCTTTAAATTTACCTTCTACTGAGGATTTAGATCTTATTATAAAAAAAACAAAACCAAAAACACCAAATAAATGAGGCACATGATAACGCAGGGTTAAACCTTTAGCTTCCTGATACCGAGAAGAACAACAGATGAATTTTGTGAGTTTTGTGAGCTTTCAGGACATTATGTTGTACAGGAGAACAACTGGAATGCTGCTCTCCTGAACAGCCGATCACATGTAACAGGAGTAAATAAATTCTGTGGTGATTTAAATATGAGGACAGTGAGCACTGTAACCAGTGGCTCTTCTTCTTGTACTCTTTCATTAATAAACCTAATTATGGATGACAGAACAATATTTTAGAAAAGTCAGTACAACAATTATAAACATTTTTAAACCATTTTTGTTAGTTTATACCAGCTGTCTACTTTATTCAAGGTGTCACAGCAAGAAGACAGACAACAGAAGTCACAAGATCAGGGCAACTTGGTATGACAGAGTAATACAGACTACATGAATAATACAGTGTTACACACTAACAGGATGACAGCAGATACACGTGCTCACAGTGAAACAACAGGAATGATGTGGTGAAACTTTTACTTAATCGGCGTTTAGTTTAAAAGCAACAAACAGTATCATGGAAACTACGTTTGTGGGATTTATTTACACTTTCACAACTTATATTTTCACACAGGACCTCATAGCTTTGGATAGCTTTTCTCCCTTGAGAAATGAAATCCTCACTTAAAAACTGTATTTTGTATTAAGTCTAATGATAGAAATGGTTTGATGAACTGAAATACATAAGTGGGAGAAAGATACAAAAAAATAAGAAAAATGGAAGAAGGAAAATTCTTTCTCACAGCAAAAATTACTTTGAGCACTCGGGTCTACATTGTGGTCATTTATAATCTGAACAGCTATAAATGTAAGTGTTAATAATATGATTATAATCTTTTCATGCTGTTGAAATGACCCAAATACAGACACTTGGAATGAAACTTTAATCTAACAAAAGGCGAGCTGTTTATTTGTGGCTGGGAGAAAGTAAAAAACAAAAGGCCGATCCACACTGAGGCAAAACTAACTAGAACTAAACTGGGAAAAACTAGATGCTAAACACAAGAGACAAAGAACAAAACCTTGAACATCATAAAAACCTGAAGTTGAAAAAAGCATGAAACTGAATAAAGGCAGACAGAGGACATATATATACTTAAAAGAGTAACAAGGGAAGTGGAAACACATGGGGAACACAACTGACACAAATGATGATACAGGATGATACAACTAAACATGCTGAACATGGAAAACACAGACATGAAACACTGGGGAGAAGGAGTGATACACTAGATGAACATGAAACAGATAAAGGGAAAGAAGGCACAGACATAACTAAAAATCATACATAGGGGACAAGAGACTTATACAGGAAACAGAAAATTACACAAAATTACCATAGGGAGAATGGATGAAACGAAACCTAACTAAGACATGCCAATAAGAACACTAGAACTTACCATTACATCATAAGAAATCAGACATAGATAATAAACTCAAAATGCTGGGTCACAGACCCAACGCCCTGGCAAAAAACAGGTCATTTAGCCCATTGGGCAACTTCATGGCATATTATTATTCATTGAAATCATTACAATATATCGTGTAAAATTCAACTTTTGCAGATATAAATTAGTTGTTACTCTCTTGAATACGTTATAGGTGCATAAATGCTACAAGTAAGTCAGTTTAGCCTGTTAGTAGGTGATTGCTAGGCAACATGATCTGTTATAGATAAAAACCTTCAGAGATCTGTGAAGCGCCCCTGTGCCAGTTTTGGTTGCGCAGACCCTGATCATACGTGAGGAGTTTCTGGACGAACAAACACACACACAAACAAACAGGTAGATTTATTGCACAATATTAGAAATTTACAAAGGAGTTTTGCAATTGCTAAGCTATTAAACCGCAATGACTTGTCATCCAAACTCTATCTCTTAATGAGTCAGTCTTTTCAGATTCTCTTTTTTCTCTATATTAGCTTCATTTCACTTTAGAACCTGAAGAGGGCTTGATTTACTACCATCTCATCCTAGATACGGACCTCACTGCTGTCACTTTAATCACTATCACTGTGATAATATATACGTCACTGAGATGTTCCTGAGTATCTCCTGCAAACTAGATCCCTGAATGGATGAGCGAGTTAGTGAATGAAAAAGTGGTCCATGAATGCAGCCAGCTCATCACAGGTGTGATTACCCTGAAAAAAAAGCTGCCTCTCTTTCTATTTAGGAATTTGAAGCATGTTGAAATCAAACGCCCCCTCACCGAGCGTCCCCAGAGTGCCTCCCTCCTGTTCCTCCTCCCACTCTCTGTCTACGTCTGGCACTACGTCACTGATAGCAGCCGTGGAAGACACACAAACACACACACCTACATGTTCTCACACATGCAGCCTTTGCTGTGTCCTACGCTCCCCTCCTCCCCACGGAGTCACGTTTTATTGACATCCCTCCTGCCTGCGTCTCTCTGAATGCCTCTTCCTGGAGCCATCCTTCTTCTCACATCTATCCTTCCTCCTCCTCTCTGTCTGCCTGCGTCTCCACTCACATGGCTGTCTTCCACCTCCTCCCACACACACACACTCACTCACTCACACTCACTGGGTGGCACTTGACAGATACCCAAATAGACTAAAAACATGAGAAGAGTCTTAATTAGATTTTTATGAAAAGATACAATGATCTGTGGGCTTAAAGCATACCCACAGGCCATTAGCCTGCCTACTGCATCAAACACACACACACACACACACACACACACACACACACACACACACACACACACACACACACACACACACACACACAGTCGCACAAGGCCAGATGCATTAGAGCGCTTTGTCCTTCTCGTGCAGTCTTAAAATAGACTCCTCCTACATAATGTGTTGCCCGTCGGCATCATTTCCCATCTCTGCCAGCTCTGCTGCTGCCAGACGTGCACACACACACACACACACACACACACACACACACACACACACACACACACACACACACACACACACACACACACACACACACACACACACACACACAGGCTATCTTACTCATTCACGCTCATAGTTAGCAGTTCCTCTGCTTTAATGAAACATATCAGTCAGCACTAATAGAGCGGGATGTCATGTGTTCACAGCCTTTTAACATGGACTCATCGAGCAATCACACGCACAGAGCCGCAACTCCTAACTACTTCCTCCTCCTTCTCCTCTCTGGAGAAGCCCAAGGCCACTCACTAACCACATTCTGACAGAGCGGGACTCCCTGTTCAAAGAACTTTCTTCAGTTTGTTACACAGGGGGGGTTTTGGAGGACAATGAAGTATTTAAAAGTCATGACAAGTTTTGGGAAGGTAATTTCCCCCAAAAATCCTGTCTATGAATTACTCATATGGCTCATATGATCTCTTAATTGCTTGATGCTTCACCCTTTCGTTGCAGAAACATTAAAAAAATCAAGAAAAAAAAAAGCTGAGGCCAGATAAACTTTTATTTCCTGCCAATCACATGGGCTTCTGTTAAAAATGACCCGTGGACAGTTGTTTCTTCACCACTAATGAGAATGCAGCATAAGCTGTGGGGCGTAGGTGGTGCTAATTCTACCATCAGGTGTAATGAAACATTGCACAAGTAGAGCGTGCAGTTAAAGTGGTAGCTATGAGAGGAAATGGCCATTTATGTTTGTTTCATTTGTTTATCTGAAAAAAAGACAGCTGATGTTTTTGTATGTTGCTGTGTTTGTCACGTTTCCACCATCATTTTCATTCGCACTTTCTCACATCCATGATCTGCTAGTCCAGCAAATCCCAGTGGTGCTCTGTTTGACTGACATCTGGTGACTTTGTGTCATTTTCAAGAAATCCACTTGGATTCATTTGAGTTTTATGACATCCTGCTGGAGGATCTGTACAGTGCGGTCATAAAGGGATGGACATGGTCAGCAGTAACACTCAGGTACTCTGATGTTTAAATGAAGACTAAGGAGTCCAAGGTGTGCAAGAAAATGTTCCCCATTATAGCAGCCAGGCCTGAGTTTTAGTGTGGAGGACCCAAACGCAGACATATGGAGGCAAGGTTTCACAAAAAGCAAACCATTTATTAGACAAAGGAAGTAAAACCAAAAGCGAAACACCAGAACCACAAAGTCACCAGAATAAAGTAGGAAATGTGAAAGCAGATTATCTTGACCATGTGTCAATGCCTACATTCACTGAGTTGCTGCCAAGCGACTGGCTAATTAGATATTTGTGTTAACCAACAGTTTAACAGGTGTACCTGATAAATTAACAAGATAATGCCTTTCTTTATTGATGGAGCTTCTTGAATGACAGGTGGACAACTGTAACCGGAACCTGTAGCAACAAGTTATACTACTATACCTCAGTCATTATGTAACAAATAACATGCCCTCCTGTGCACTTAATTGTACTAACAGACCTTCTGAGATGTCTGTAGCCCGTGACTGTATGAAGTGCTAAGTGGGCTGAGTGACTGTCATGAAATCATTAATGTGTTAACGTGGTGATGGCGAATCTTTTATTTTGAGATATCAGGGACTGTCAGTTCCAATTCTAGCCCGCTCTGTGTCTCACTAATGTTTGCACATGCATTGTTTTAATGTCTATAGTTAATGTGCTTATATAAATGAATGACTCCCACACTCTCAGATACATTAGAAACCATCTAAGCAGTGTAATGCAGCGCTATAATGTGTAGAATATCTGTATTTACGCACATGTACATGATCACACAGGTTATCTCCCACCATCACAGGCAGCGCAGCGTCATTGGACGCATGCATATCCTGTGACATTTCCTGTGCTGTTCTTTTTTTAGCTCCGAGCTGTTACAGCTCTACGTCATGCCTCTGTCTGGCCTCTGCACTCTGCATTTTAATCAGGCAGCTTCTTACATGGCTTTCACAAGGCAGCACTGATCCAGGGAATCCATCATATCTCTTTGCTTTGCTGCTGTAGCAACAGCATGATATGTTAGAGCTGTGTTTACCTCATTCATTTTAAGAGCTAGGCCTGGAGATATTATTATTATTATTATTATTAAGAATATCTTAATATTATTATTCTTACCATCAAAATATAATCAATTAACAGTCCACAGAATGAACTGATCTTTTAAATGATCATTAGAAATAAAGCTAAAAATAGCTCTTTGCATGAAGGTCCAGTTGACGCACTATAAACACACAGTCTATTGTTTCATTTGTCCAGGTCTCAGTTACACAATTGCTCTGCCGGAAATGCTCACTAGAACAGCAAGCCAGGATTAATCTGCAGCTGAAAATAGTCCCCAACAAATGTACTGTTGTTTACTCCTGCATGAGTCATGGTTGCTAAAAATAGGTTCCAACTCTCATAGACGGTGTTTAGAAACGTTTAAATTTATATTCATGTATTTGAGGCATTTTAGAAATCTAGTATTAACGCTGGATCATTGTTATATCTTCATTCAAAAATCAGCAAGAGCTTAGACTTGAAAACTCATGAACGATACATAATATGACTAAACTGAACTGGCATTAAATTTCTCCTGATATTACCTATAGAATGTTTAATACACAAAATAGTTACCTCTAACGTTCCATTAGCGTCAGCTTTAATTTATGTTTATTGCAACACACTACGTGATGCCATAAAGTCTTATCCTTTAGCATATATTAGCATACTAATATATAGATATGCTGTATAGGTCTCCATTTACAAGACTGAAGCTTATTCAAACAAACAAACAAAATTTAATTGAGTTTAGAGAAATTTTAATGTAATTGAATGAAAGTCTGAAAAAAGTTCAATGTTGCTGGGACCTAGCAGTGCTAATATAGGAGAGGGGACATTAAAGCGTTTTAGAGTCATTTTATATAATCAAAGAACTCAATTGTTTTATATCTCTATGTATCTCTCATGTTGGATAATTCATCTCTAAGAGACAGACCTGTTAAAAGCTTAACTGGTAAAGTTCACTCATTGGACAATTCATTAGTTACACCCAGCTTGTACCAGGTTGGAACCTGCTTTGCTTTAGTTCATGGATTCAACAAGAAGCTGGTGTTGAGCCTGTATGAACTGCAGCTTCAGTTTCCTGACAGGAGTGGCATCGGGTGTCTTCTGCAGCTGTAGTCCAGCCACTTCAAGGTTTGATGTGTTGTCCATTCAGAGATGCTGTTCTGTATATCTTGGTCAAAACAAGTGATTATTTGAGTTATTTTTGGTGTCCTATCAGCTCAAAGCAGTCAGGCAATTCTCCTCTGACGTCTGACATGAACGAGGCATTTTCGCCCAGAGAAACCAAAACCATGCCACCTTCAAAGGCACTTAATTTATCAGAATAGCAATAAACTAGCTTTAAAGACTAAAGGTTTAAACTGAATCTCTCTCAGTATCAGGTTTTGATTTTGTATGTTAAACTGTGATTTAACTGTGCTTGATTCTTTTCGCTATTGGTTAAGAAGACTTCCTCTATTACTGTTAAGTGTATCAACATAATACAGTAATTCATTCAATTCAATTCAAGCTAAAACCTCTAAACATCCTGACTTAGGTCTTGAACACTAATAGGATTATAAAGTATTATCAGCTGTAGTCCAGGACTTCCACTCACGGTCAAGTCAGACGCTAAGAAACGAGCAGGACGTGATTACAAGGAACAGAAAATTGATGTTGATGGTCCTTAGATTGAGCCCAGTTTATTACCTTTTGAAGTGCTGGGTTTTTTAGAAACAGGCGGTACATTTGTGTACCAGCTTTTCTTGCAAAGGCACACTGAAAGGAAAGAGACAAAAAACTAAAAATGCACTCCTGCAGGTTCACTTAAAAGGAAGATTTCCACCTCTGACTCCATTAAGGCCCCTCTCAGAACAGCGTGAAGGTAACACACAAGCCTGCAAATTTATAAGACAAACGGCTTGTGAGGTGAAAATTTGATTTAGTTTGATGAAAGTGCTTATTTCAGGCTTCCATTTTTTTTGTTGTTGTTATTAAATGTGTGCAATGCTGTTTGATTGGAGCACACGAACTGTCCAAGGACATGTTATATTCTTCTTTAAGTGGCTAAAGTAGGACACTGTGTACCACAGCTGTTGTACGCAGCTGTGGAAAACGTGGTGCATTCAGGTGCGCAGCCTCTGAGTTGAAGGTTTTTCTCTTGTCTAAATAGTGAAGTTGCAGGTATTAGAGGACCAATCTGGACTGTGGGGGTGGGGGGGTGGTGTGTGAAGAGTTAACGTGAGCCTCCATCAAAACTAAAGAGTGGGCAAGCTTTTTCCTGCCTCATACCACGCGGTATGATGAAACTATGACAAGGATTGAGAAATATGATGATTGATCAGTTACTCAGTGCCTCAGTTAGTCAGCAGTGAAAAATGTGGCTGACTGGCATGACATGTAAAATTTTGGCGGGTATTTATGACAGTCAGAGAGCTAAGACCACACCCCTGTGGGTGGTTTTCATTCTGATGGAACTTCACTCACCCAATAAGTGGCATTGTTTTAGCCCGTGAACCAATTATATTGTGTTTTAAATTACACAGAGCGAGTTAAGTCCTTGTTTTACATGGCGATAAACACCATTACACACTGGAATTCACTCTGGCAGCATAATTATTGCCGCTTAAAGAAGGATTTATACATGAAAGCGCAGAAAGCGTACACATGTAGGCTTCACTACGTATGGTTTGACCCAGATGTGGAAGCTGTTGTTGGCAGATCAGGGTCACTGTGATAAAACCCTTATCCGAGAGCTTATACGAACATGCATATCTGGTGGCAAAAACACTTATAGTGTGATACTGAAGCTGCTGAGCCCTTTTGAAGGAAAACAACTGTGATAACTGTAAATATGAATTATTAGAAACCAGTGGGTCCAAAACTGAAGGTCCAAATTCTACCACAGAGGAGTGGTCACCACTTAATTAAGGACGAACACAGATCTTTATATATTTTAAAGACTGTTCTCATTTTGTCCTTTTGTTTTGTGAAATCTTTTCAGCTATTAAAAAACAAACATCTTCAAATCAGTCTGGATGATCTTAAGACATCTCGTGGAATCACAAATAGACGCTCCTTCTTTTTAAGGGGTGGAAGATAAGAGAGATAAAAATGATGCCTCCATGTTTTTGATTTTGGATCTACTTGTGTTGAGCAGCTTAATGTGATTCACAGTTTGCAATATTAGATGTGTCTTTTACTGCGCCCTTGCAGTTCATCCCCTGATTGAAACAAGCCATTTCAGCTCCATTACCCTTGCCTTTGTGCTAACTCTTTCTTCAGATTGGATGGACTATGCAAACAAGAGGCCAGAGCTGTGTGCTCGGGTGGCCAAATGAAGGATACTGCCTCTCCTTAACATCATAAGCATAAACTCTTGGCTCACAGGGATTACGTTTATATATGCTCAGAAAAATGATTTGAAACTATACCCATGTTTAATATGAGCACACACCATTATAGCACTGTATTTATCACAGAAAAATAAGAACAGTTCCTTTTAGTCCAAATCCGCTCACAAGAAAATAGCTGAAAGCAAATTCATCATTTCATTCATTTTTGAGGTGACCCGAGGTCCTTTCTGTTTAGACTGAATCATAAACCGGGACCGCTGAAAGTAGCATGTTGCAGTCCTAAAATAATAACGCTAATAAGAGCACAGAAATTCTAAGTATACATTATAACACCCTTACATTAATAACAGTATTTTCTGTGTATTGATTTAATTTTCTTTGTTCTTTTTACACATACTTTAAGAGGTTTGTAGTACAAAAAACACATTTTTGGGTCAACTTGAAAGAGAAGCAGATATGAAATGGAAAAGTGAGGTCAGAGGTCAAAAGGTCAGAGGTCAAAAGTGGTAGAACCCCTTTATATCATTCCCTATATGTTGTCAGTACAAACAATGGCATTATGAAACATAGTTTTAAACAGCTCTATATAGCATTATTATCGCTTTGACCTTGAGACCAATCTATTGATCTGGAAGGAGAGGTCAGAGGTCAAATGTGGCATGATATTGTAAACCTTCATGTGGTACTTTGAATATCTTGATAAAACACTCCACACTTCATACACCACGCACGAATCATAGTTTCTAAGTGATAAGGTTATAAATGTTTTTGTCAGTTTTCAAACAATAAATCTTGGAGTTGACCTTCAAGACCTCGATGGATGTAAGGTAAACTTTAAGGGATTGTTAACATGACCCCACTCGACACCCCTTAGGAGAGTTCACTCAAAAACTTTTGAGTAATTGTGTTTGCAAACAAAAAGAATGACACATGAGTCTAATGTTTTAAGCTTAAGGTGTTCACAGACCTCATGGGGTCCCAGACTTAGCGGTTCTCTGATAAGAGTGATAACGTTGACAGCAGTGGAAAAAATTAGACAACTTCACCTTCGAATTACTTTCATTTTGAACCGTCACACTTCAGGATGACGTCAGACTGAAGATCAAAATCTTTTTCTACTTCACCTTTTCCTCAACACCTTATAATAAATGTTCATACTCAAGTGGATTTTTATAGCGCTCACAGTCATGTTAGTGGTCTCCATTGTTCTGCACTGTAGCTTATGTGTAATAAAGGAATGCTATGATCAGACTTCCAGGAACCTTGTTTTTCTTCACTGCTGACTTCACTGTGTACTAAATGTGGCTGCAACTATAATCAAACCCGTGAACTCATCGCAATTGGTTTTTCAGCAAACATTCCACATACTGTGTCCGAGTCTTGTCAACAGGAAATTTGTCACAGTGAAGAGTTACTCCAGTCTTTTACAAACTGCCTGGCTTATTTATAGCTCTGCCTCTCACACCTTGTTGCAGTAGTGTTGCCATCCTCTCCTAAATTAGAACAGCGTGTGAGCCATAAGTGACAAAAATAAAGGTAATGATTTGCCAGAACTACTAAATAAGAGCCAAGCTGAGGATTAAAAATTATAATTTTTCAGTATTTGGGTTCAGGGGGAGTTGTAATTGTGTGAGATGTGTAAGTTCTTCTTTCATTTTTAATTCCTCTTCACCTCAGGTTCTGCTTCAATATGCGGTAAATGAGGAGGAAGTAGATGTGGGTGAAGGGTGATGTTAAAGGTGACAAGGATCTTAATCGAACATGAGGATGATGACTGCGCAACCGGAACAACCTGATCAGAGTCGCCGCCGTCGTTGAGTTTCGGGGTGTAGTTACACTCGAGGCAGCTGGCAGGAAGTTGATGATGAAGAAACCCTCAGGTTCTAAACACCACCTGCTGCTGTGTGCATTATTCAGCAGCGGCGTTTGGCCCCAGCTGCAATGTTGCGTAACTCTTCTAATACCCCCTCACCGAATCGGTGTCAGGTCATGTTGGAAGGATGTGATTCAGAATTCTGTCATAATCCACAGGAAGTGGTACAACCAGCGAAGCTGTTCATTTGTGTGTGTGCGTGTGTTTGTATGTGTCTTAGTGTAAGCACAAGATTAGTGACAGCAAGCCAGACTGGCGCTGGGCTGTACCATCCTCCTCCTGTTTTAAAGGATTGACCCTCTAAACTGTGATGACTAGCAGACCTTTTGATCTGAAAAGGAGTTTTGTGTGTGTGTGTGTGTTTGAAACTTTAAACGTCAGTCTATTAGAACAAAGATTTCAGGACAACTCATTAACCTTTCTACATGTTTATTACAAATATTTACAACATTAATTCACTCACATGAATTAAAGAGCAGCTTTGAATGTGAGGTAACATCATTTCACAGACGAGACGTGAACAAGGTGGTTTCAATGACATTAAAACACACACAGTTTAAATTAATGGGCTTCCAACCCCGCGTGAACAGCCATGTGAACACAGTATGTAGGACAGTCCCCCAAGCAGTAGTATCGATCTATCAAAGTCCACAGCAGCAGCAGCTGAACGTGCATGTAAATGTGTGCGCAGCAGTGTGTCTGCCTCAACTGTCCTTCCTCTTAACAGTGTTTCAGTGTGATATCCGGGTGTAAAGGCCGGAAATTCCCTGAAGTCCCGGCTTTGTGTGTATGTGTGTGTGTGCTGGTTTATGGTCAACTGTTAACCACTTCACTTCTTCTCTGTCTGACTCAAGTCTCTTTCTGCTGATTCACACATACACACACTTTGAGTCAGCAGCAGTCACTTGTTTGGACTCATTAAACTGAAGGTGAATCACCAGGAAACAAAAAGCAACACAACCAGTTCCCCTTCGGGTTCTTCCTCAAACTTTCCGCCGTCTCTCTTGCCGGCCCGCTTCTTCTCCTTGTGTGCTTTGTTGTTCTCTGTGGGGGCTTTACAAGCCCGGCAGGCACACTGTGATTGACCGGAGAGCTCGGACCAGTGCCCCGGTAATCCCACTGTCCCGGGACTGCTGATGTAGGTCAGCTCCGCGGTGCGCAAAGGGATCACAGCGCCCTTAACGAGGAGTAGAGAATCACTCCGCTCTAAAGTCCCCATAGGAGGCTATTTTCTCCCTCCATCTGTTCAGAAGGCAGGTATAACCCGATTTAGAGACAAAGTGGTCAGGGACTCCCCGGCGCGACAGCTGCCGAGTGGGACCTCATACCTCTCTTCCCCGGGCTCCAGCCTCGCCCTCTTACTTGGGAGGAAGTCAGGCGCCGCCGACGCCTTCCCTCGGCGTTTCCTGGACTGCTTGGCAGGGCTTAAGTTTTCTTTGTCCTCTATGATTTCGCTATCACACCCGTCCTCCGTATTGTCCGGCTCCTCTGGGGCCGTTTCGGTTGAGTTAAGTACCGGCTGGGGTTCTGGCTGAGGCTCTGGTAGCCGGGTTTGTTCCCCTGGGCTGGAGCTGGTGTCCATCGGCTCCTCCGGAGCTGACTGCGCCCCGTTCGGGCCCTCGCTCTCCCGCGAAGAGTGATAGATGTCCCGGGCAGACCTCATGACCAGGGAGAGTAGGAGGCTCCGGTGAAGTCTCAGTCCTCCTCTCTGGGTCCTGGAGGCGTACAGCTTGCTTATAGACACGGCCAGGATCCGCCTGGCTTCGATGTTCACTTCCATTGCTGTTGTGGCACTCATTGTTTTTCTGTGCGTAATTGCGCACCGTTGTTTTGGCACTTTAACCAAAGGCGAAAGGCTGAGTTTAACTTTAGTTTCTAGTTTGTAATCTATCTTAGCTCAGACTTCGGCTCTTCTCCGTTTGTTGTCATCTGAGAAATGAGAGCGTGTGAGTAGCAGGGTGGTGTTTTATTTCCTCTCTGACGTAATGTGGACTTCATTCCTCTGTAAGTGACAAACAGGCGCCGCCCACACCTGATGTAGCTGTAGCAGCAGCACACACACACACACACACACACACCATCTGTTCCGTCTACCATTCCTTCCTCACAGTTTTTTTTTTGTATTACTTGGATATCTTTCCCTTTGCTGTAATAAATTTGAAAGATGCTTTGGTTTCTAGTAACATATTTTCTCTTTCTCGTTTTCAAACTTTTCCATAAAACATTTAAAATATGTCAAACAAGGTCTCAATGTTTGATCCATATTTTATTCAAAATATTTCTTAGACATTTTATTTTAAAATACTACAAATTCTAAATCACTGTAGGCTTAAATCACCCTTTACTATCTATCTATCTATCTATCTATCTATCTATCTATCTATCTATCTATCTATCTATCTATCTATCTAAAAAACTTGCTCATTGCAATTTTACGAGCAGAGGTTTGAAACATGAGAGGCTATTGAGCACATCAGATGTCAGGTGTGCTGCCCGGTGTTTAAGGAAGTTTTTGAATGTAAAGTACCTTTAAAAAAAACTAAATAAAGAATGGTAATTGAGCAGCGTGAGATTAACCGCTGTTTACATTCGGGTAAAAACCCAGACAGCAATTCGAAGAACTGACGTGGGAAAAGGAAGTGTGTTCAGTTTCTCGTGAGTTTTGGCTCCTCCTCCATATCACACACAAACACACAGAGCAGCGTACTCATGACTTCAGAGGACATTCCGTTGACTTATATGACTAGCTGTACTGTAACCATAACTAGCCCAGAGTGCTTGTTGTCTAAACTTAGCCCCAGTCCCAAACTTAAACCTTCAGATCTGACTAACTTGTTGTGTGTTTGTCACTCTAGCATAAAGACGCTCTATAACTAGCTTTAGGTCCCCACAACAGGAGTAACGCCTGGACCACACACTCAAGCGCTCACCGCGTCATTCACTCACACGTTCTGCCTCCATATATGGCTCATCCGGTAGCCTGGGAACGCGCACAGTGGAAAAGCCGTGACGCGAACGCGCAACCGCAGCCCTTCCTCCCCACGGTCCTCTCTCTCTCTGTGTGCCCGGGCACAGCGGTGGTGGCGTCATCTGTACTCCATATATGGAGTTATCACCGGTGTAAATAAGGTTACTATGCAGCTGTACGACCGAAGTCAAACGGCAGGAGCCTTTCTGTCCGTGCTGCTTTCAAGTCCCATTGGAAATATGTTATCTTAGCCTAACAGCGCAGAAAAACCTCCGATTCTGCAGGGAGCAATGCGTAATAGAAGTCTTTCCAGAGAGCAAACGGATGTGCATGCACTTTTATGAGTCAGTTTGTTATTTATCTCTCCCTTTAATTGGTAGGGACAACGACCTCTGATCAAAAGGTGAAGGAAAAAGGCATAAAAGCTACAACGAGATAGTTCTTCCATTCAGATTGCAGCATCAGATAAGTCAGCATGACAAAAGTAAATATTTTCACTTAGCCAACTTGTGTCATAAACCTGTCTGAGTTTGTTTGTTTTTTTCTACAGAAACGCTTAAATGCAAATTTGGGGTATTTAGTAAAGGTCAGTTTAAGGTTAATACGTCGGAATGATGCTGTTAGGAGGCCTGGGTCGTTGACCCAGGGTTTTTGAGTTTGTTATATTATTTATAATTTCTAGTCTTTGGTTTCTTTGAGTTCTGTCTTATGGTTTTTGTCTCTGTCGTCTCTAGTTGCTCTGTCTCCCCTGTCAGCTGTATCTCCTTGTCTAGTTCGCTTCTCTGTGTATCCTTAGTTGCTATATCCCCGTGTCCAGTCAGTCTGTGTCTGTAAGCTCAGTCTGTGTTGTGTTTCCTGTTTTACTTTGAAGGTCTCTGTCTTTTCTCAGTGTGTTCAGATTACGCTTCTTTGTCTCGTTAGTCCTGATTTGCCCCAGCTGTGTTTCCCTCCTGTTGCCCATTCCCTGATTACTCCCTCTGCGTATTTAAGCCCTGTGTTTTCCTGTGCTCTCTGTCGCGTTCTACCGTTTATTATGCTGTGTGTTTTGTCTGCTTGCCTGAGTTTATGTTTGAAGTCTTAGTTTTGTTACCTTTTTGAGTTCAGCATTAAAGCTGTTTTGAGTTCACCTTTTTGCCTCCGAACGTCTGCACTATGGGTCCACCATTCCTGCCTGCACACAGCCTTAACCTAATAGATGCACTGTATATAAAAGATGGACACAGCCTTGTGACATTAAATTATTTGTAAATTTGTGTTTTAAACTAAACTTTAACTAAAAAGCAGAAAAATGAATTTCTTATACTTCGAAACATCTCACTGTAATTTGAAAATATTGTGTGTGTGTGTGGAGGTGGGGGTGGGGGAGGACAAAAACAGTAAAGCAATCAAACAAAATGAACTCATAGACCTGAAATCAGGCAAATTCCATAACTTAGTGCAACTACAGTTATGCCCTCTCATCAGGCACTCATTTTAATTCTTTTTTTTTTTACGCCCACACGTAACTCTGCCTGTCACACAACTGCAAGTCAGTGCAGTATAATCATTGGCGCAGCGTGCCAATTACACTCGTTATCACTAACACTGGTAATCACCGCCCTCAAGTGCTGTAAAACATGCAAGCCGTAACCATGGAAACCTTTCCCATCACTGCTTTTCCTTCCCTGATGACGTGGACATGGCACCAGAAACACAAACAATATATTGGATACAGCTTGCACTGCATGCACTGTCTTCTTTGTTATTCCAACTATAAAATTTGTTGGACGTGTAAAAGAATAGGGGCAATAAAGTGGGCTGCAATAGCTACAATATATTTTTATGACTTTGCCAACAAAACATTGTTGTTTTAGCTGGTTGCTTTACATTTGACAGATTTTACTTTACACTTGGGTTAAAGAAAAGAATTAGAAGATCAAAAAGATGTTTATTGCTACTTGCAAGAATTGCCCCCTTTTTTTCTTTCTTTCAACAATCACATAAGTTTTTGGTCTGAATCTGTAAAAATTGTAAAAAAAATAAACTGATTTGTTGTTAGCAGTTTTGGGGGGTTGTTTTTTAATCACATTTGACTCCTAGTATGCACGTTTAATGAGCCGGTCTATAAGCTGAGCAGATCTTAAGCAAAGAAAACAACCAAACATGACTTCACTTGAGGTCTGTGGATCCGTCGCTATGGTGACAATGTTATGTGAGATTATACTTACGCTGCCTCTGCCTAAGGCCAAATGTGAAGCGGGGAGTGTGAGTTGGTGTGTGTGTGTGCGCAGCAGACTAGAGGGCGGGGCCCGCTTTTTCACTGTGCAGTAATTCTTTGTATAGGATACAGTAAACAGTGGTTGGTAGTACTGGGAGATGACCTAGTTGGCAAAGTAGACTACAGGTGGAAAGCATAGAAACAGTTGCTACAATGAACATTATATAATGGCTGAGATTTTATTAACATATGCCTACATTTTAAAGCGCCATAGCTGCTATCATCTATTTTTTAAGGACGGTTGCTAATGCTGTTCAGTAGGATATCCACAGTCAGGGGAAAGAGAAAGTACACCCTATTTTAATTCCAAAGTTTTACCTATCAGGACAATAAAAAATAACTTAGTCCTTCCCAAATTTAAAAAAAAAATAGATAAATACAACCTTAGATAAACAACAGTGCATGACACATATTACACCACATCGTCATCTGACAAAAGCTGAACCAAAATGTGGAAGCAGTGTGTGAAAATCTAAGAAAAATACAAGTACACCCCATGACTCAATAGCTGTTAGAAGCATTTTTAGCAGCAATAATTTGAAGCATTTGTTTTCTGCATGACTTTATCAGTCTCACACATTGTTATGCAGGGATTTTGGCCCGCTCTTTGACAGTGTAGCTTCAGTTCATTGAGGGTTGCAGGCATTCATTAATGCACAACTCTTTTAAGGTCCCACTGTAGCATTTCAGTCAGGCTGCTTTCTGTTGTAGATTTGCTGGTGTTCTCGAGATCATTGCCATGTTGCATGACCCAGTTTTTTCCAACATTTGCTGTCAGACAGATGTGACTCTACAATACTTTGGTAAACAGAGGAGTTCGCCGTTGACTCAGTGACTGCAAGTCCTGTGGTTGCAGAATAGGTCTAAATCACCCCTCCTCCACTGTGCTTGACAGTGGAGGTGTTTATACTGATCTGCTGTGTTTAGTTTCCAGCAAACATTGCCCTGTGTATTATGGCTAAACATCTCCACTTTGGTCTTGTCTGTCCACAGGACATTGGTCCAGAAGTCTTGTGATTTGTTCAGCTTTGCAAACCAAGCTGCCATGTTTTGTTTTGTTTTTTCTTAGAGAGAAGAGTCTTTCTCCTGGCAACCCTTCCAAACAAGCCATACTGGTTCAGTCTTTGTCTAAATGTGCTGTCGTGAACTTTAATGTTTCGCATACCGGCTGAGCCCTGTAGAGTCTGAGCTGTAACTCTTGGGATTTTTGCAGTTTCTCTTAGCATTGCTTGGTCGGACCTTGGAGTATATTTGCTTAGACCTCCACTCCTGCAGAGATTGACAGCTGTCTTCAAGCTTTGAATAATCTTTCTCACTGCAGAATGACAGACTTCATTTTGTCTGAAAATGCCCCATAACCCATCCCAAGCTGATGGGCAGCAACAATTGCTTCTTTAAGTCCATCGTAGAGGTTTTTCCTCCTCGGTGTTGTGTTATCACACACCCAAATGCTCCAGATCAGCAAACTTTCAAAACCTCTGCTTTTTCGTAGTTGCTCACACGTGGTGATGATCAGTTTGTTTGTCTCTCTGTCCTTACCTGATTTTAAGACCTGCTGAGAAACCTGCTGTACCTGCTGCAAATCCAAAAGCAGACACACACTCTCTACTTATTAGGTTGCAGCTTTACAAACTCTATTTTTATTTGAGTGCAACTTTGATTGAACATTTCCTCCGGGTAAACAAAGTAAGTGGAAAATAAATCTGAGTTGATTCTTATAGTCACATGCAACAGTCATACACTCAGGTGTTTCCTTTTTCCAGTCCCAGCATCTCTGTTGTGAACTGCTTTTGGCTGTTTCAGTAGGGAAGCTTCTATAGATTAGCACATCTCCTTCTGAGCTACACATTTCTTGTGAGACTCACATGTACTGTCACTTCCCATCATGCGCTTCCCATGAGACACTGAAAACAGCACACACAAAAAATAAAAATATAAAGCAAAACACATAGTTATAAGTACTCTTCCAGTCTTCTGTGTAACTGCATTTCCTTTTCTTTGTGCTTGTGTTCCTAACAATGCAACAAAATCTGCAATAATACCTGCTTTCTCAAGAGCCAGTGGATAAATGGCAGACGTTTAGACAGCTGTCAGTCCTGCAGTATTAGCTTTTAAAAGCAGATGCAGTTTCTCAATAGAGCTGATTTACACTTGGCTCTAATTCTTGACAAAGGATTAACTGTGTGATAACCAAGCAATCATTTTTTATTTTTTATTTTTGTTAATTTTATAACCAAAAGCTGCAAACACCCTGTGGTTCCAGCATCCTTGACTTTAAATCAGTGCCTCGACAAAAACAAGTGGTTTAAATGAATCACCTCGGTCTGCGAGGAAGGGCGAACGCACTTATCAGCTGCAGGAAGCTCCATTAGGTCATTCTTACTGGGAGCACTTAAAGGCACCACAAAGGAATGGGTCAGACTTCTATATTTAGACTCATGCTTCTCTGCCTGTTTTCTCCTGCTTGTTGACTCTCAGCCAGTTTCCTTTTTTATACTGGCACGATTTGGTTCAGTTCAGATCTTGTTTTGTTCCGGCAAAGAAAATTTTCCTGCTACATCACGGTGTTAGGGTAAAATGAGTCAAGGTTTCCGTCAGAGGCAGATCTGCCTTCAGCTGAGCTGGACAGTACTGAAGCAACGGCAACAGATCAAGTGACAGAACGAGTGGAATTTGTAAGAATCAGAAACATGTCCTCGTATCAGTTTTTTATCAGAGGGGTTTTTGAAGGTATTTTCCTCTTATTCAAACAGAACGTCGAAGGATGGTGGACATGAAACTGTACAGACTACAACTAGTTTTAAAGCATATTTGTGAAACGTTTGTGACTGTGTTGTATTGTATAATCACTAACTGTGTGGCACGGGCTCAAACATTTGTCTGCCTAATGATGGTCCAGAAATGTGTTTACATATGACGCACACATAAACAAAGAGCAGGGCTTCTAAATGCAAAGCAACAGAGGGAGACAGTTTCCCAAACGATGAAAATGAAAGCTTTCTGGATAATAAAGGCATTCAAACTTTCAACATTCAAACCCTAACCCAAACTTTGATTCTTCTTTCTTGTGTGCGTGTGTTTACATGTGCAATGGTTACCCTCTCTATTTGTTTGTGGAATTTGTAAATCTAGATAAGCAAGGTTTTATGACATCACATTTATGACACGCTAACTGAAAGCCTGGGATAGTACCGGCTATGTGAACACAACAGCGGCACTTTAAATCATCTTGTGACTTGTGTGTAAATGTTGACTCGGTGCTATTACCCCTCAAAAACTTGGGGTCACTTACAAAAAACCCTGGAATTAAAAGAGAAGATATTTCCCTAATATGATGTGAAACTGGTCAGAAATATTGTAGATGATCAGTAGTTATTACTGGAATCAGAATCAGTAATCATATTCCATTGAAATTCTGTTGAAAAATGTGTTTATGATCCTCGGTGGAATATCTGCGTGTACATAGGCCCGCTGTCTACAACCACTCCTGTGTTCCAGTGACACATTGTTTTAGCTAGTGGGAGGTCATCAAGTTAAAAGGCATACTGATAATCAGAAAACCCCCTTTTCCAACTATGTAAGCATGACTAAAAAATGTTGCTGATTAAAGATACAATTACTTGTATCTTTAAGCTTCGACGTTTGTGCAATTGATTGCAGTCGCAAAATGGACAATAAGAAGAGACCTTTCTTCTGACCTTTCAGAATCAAATCAAATCTTCAAAACAAAGTAATTAAGTCTATTCCACAAGGGGGGAAAGATTTCATACTACAGTTTCATCTAGACAAGAGCAGGACGCCTCACTGGTCTTTATTAAATGACACCCAGAAGAGCCAGAGTTCAGTGTTTTTTAAAAAGGAGTAGTACACCATGTTTCCCAAACACAGGAAGAAAGAAAACGCACTTTTTTAATTAAAAATACTCTGGTGAGTTTTGAAAGCTCCTCACACCCTCCACTGATGATGTTTCAGACACTTGACTGGGCAAATTTACTCCTCGTTTGATCAGCTTGGCAGTTTTCAGCTGTAGTAAAATAAGATTTTAGTCTTTTAAATAAGAACTCGTGATGACTCTGACATACACTGTCACAGTCACCATGAGTTCAACAAGGTGTTGCAAACATTCCTCACAGATTTCGGTCCGTATCAACACGATAGCATCACACAGTTTGTCAGATTTGCAGATTTGTCATTGGCAAGCCGACAATGATGGGAATCAGCCGTTCCGCCACATTCCAAACATGCTCCATTGGACTGAAAGAACCTGGAACAGAAGATGGGACATTTATAGCTATAGCTGTGAATTTTCTCAGGACAGGATGGGAGGAATTTGGGGGAGGGGGTGCAGGATGACGACAGGAAGGAAGGAAGGAGCTGGGCAGGACAGGGTGGGCTTGAGAAAAGACAAATGGGTGGGACAGGACGGAGGCATGCAAACACGGCTGTGGAGGATTTGCTGAGCATGCTTTTTTTTCTCTCCCCTAGCAACACCCTGCTATTATCCTTTTTTTCCTTTTACCATTTTCATGGATCGTCTCAAATTAATTTCTAATAGGACCTCCATAGTGTCCAATGACACATCAGCCTGGGTCAGATTTCCACACTGAGGTTGGCGAAAGCACTTTCCATGAAACTGTTGTCATCATCAGATGGACTTTGACCCTGTTGCTCACAGAATTTTCCATTACCTTTTCCAAATCTGCAGTACAGTCCGCATGGTCTGCACTTTAAACTTGAATCAATCAAATAATATATACTATGTCCAGCTCCCATACCTGTTTTATCTGCCTCTTTGTTTATAACTGTTTTATTCTTGTCCTTTGTGTTTATGCTTGTGACGAAGTCCCAACAAATAGTGGCTCGGACAGCGCCTGCATAGCTGTTACTGGGCTGAGTTATATAACTACCATACCACCCCCAACTCTCCACCTCCCCTCCCCTCCCTCTCTTTTTTTTTACGTCTGTGCGCTACCAGTGACGTGCGCATGCGCTAGGTGTGAAGAGGAAGGAAACAACATGTCGATAGAAGATCCATTTTTCGTTGTGAAGGGGTGAGAAATTAAAACTAAATGAAACGTGAAAGCTCGCGTTGTTATAAACTAACTACAGCTTTTAGCGCGTTGAGTGTTAGTTACGCGGGGGTGTTGCTATTTTCCCCTCAAAGCAAAGTTATATCAAAGAAGTTAGCTCAGCGGCTAGCTCTAGCTAGTTAGCATTACTGCTACTGTAGCAGCTGCGCAGAGGGGCTCAGTGAGTTTGTTTTTTTAAATCACAGCACTCACTGAAATCCGTTTCTACCCACACCCCACTTGGCTGCCAGTGAAAACACCGGGCCAGCTGTGAGACTGTGGTCAGGCACTTTAAAGTCGTTACGAAGTTAGGAAGCATGGGAACTGGGGTTTGTTTTGGTTAACCGAGGGGCGTAGCTGCAGTGCTCAGTTCGGAAAACACCCCTGTACTTTAAATGATTAAAGGGCGAAGTCAACTGGCTATGATTTTCCGCGCTGATAATGTTCCTGTTGTGTGTTTTTGTTCAGGGAGGTGCAGAAGGCCCTGTCTCGAGCTCGGGGCCTGTTTGATAGATGGGAGGAGCTGTTGCAGGAGGGGACACAGGTGAGCCTCATGGGCTGACTCACGTGGTGCAAACATGCTGCCAGGATGGCACACAACTTATCAGGGTCATCAGGTGTTCATTATAGTTTTAAATATTGTAATTGGAAATAATCCCGCTATTTGGGAGTTATCGTTGCATCACTGCCGTTTGTGTGTGGTTTATTTGCTTGCAGTGTTTTTAATAGAATGTGTATATTGTCCAAAGTTTTGCAGGGCCTTAAGGTCTCTTGAACACTAATTATTTCATAGGAATTAAGGGGAACTGGTATCCACATGTCCATTTTTTTTTCCTTTTGGGTTTTTTTTTTTCTAGAATTCTGGTCTCATTGGGATCCTGATGCTCATCCAGTACCCATAGGTGGGCAGGCAGGGAGGCATTCAGTTTTTATGAAGTGTAGACCTTAAGGGCCATTTGAATAGCTATAGCTGTATCCCCTAAAAATCAAACAGCTTTGTGTTTTATCTGAAGCAATTCACCATCCTCATTATTACTCATTCTTATTGATTTGACTATAAAAATGTTTCTTCTGTTTTTTGTTTTTTAAAGTTCTCTCAAAGTAGAATTTTTTTGTGTTTTTTAGCATTTCAAATGTAATTTTAACTAGAATCTGCAGACACTACAACAGTCGTCCTCAAACTGTTTGTGCACAAGGCAGACTGAACAACAAGACAAAAGTTCAACCACAGTATTTCTGTTTTACCTTAAGCTACACTACTATATTACTATACATCCATCCCGGTTATATAAGACACTTTAACCCAATCAAACAAATATACCTGGTGACTAAGCGTTAGATCCTGTGCTCTTTAAAAGTAGGCAAAGCATCTCTTTGGAGGATATTCCAAGTTCCTGTTTAGCTTGTTTGACACTGTGTAAGCATTAGTTAAGTCGCCTCAGCAAATGAAACACTGTAGTAATATAGTAAATATAAATGCTATTCATTAATTTTTATGCAATTATAGTGAAAATGTTTGGTTGACAATAAATATAAAGCTATACCTGGAGTGGGCACACCATTTGGGAACCACTGGGATAAAAAAAAAAAGAAGTCACCAGCCACAGTTATAAGAAGACTGGATATTATCCAAATTGCAAAACATCTGAAATAAAATGTTTTTTGTGGATGTCTCTAATATTTATAATCAATGCATTTTTTTTTTTTTTGATGTACTGCCTCAGGCAGTGGATGTAATTAAAAAGTATTTGCAGTTGGTTTTTGAGTTTCCGTCTGTTTGTTTCAGGTGAGTCGAGATGAACTAGACTGGAGTGCCAACGAACTGAGAAACTGTCTGAGGGCCATAGACTGGGACCTAGAGGACCTCAGTGAAACCATCAGTATCCTTGAAGCATGAACAAATCACTTCCCCTTGCCCCACAATGCCACTGTCATCACATGATGAGCAGTATTTTTAAAACAAACAGACTCTTTGTGCCCCACACTCACGCTGTCTTCCTGTTTTCTTCCTATTTAATCAGATTGATCTCCTAAACTGGAACCATTTTAGTTACATAATTTACCATAGAAGTATTTAAAAGTCCCTGTCAGCACTTAGGAACATATCATAAAACATTGCTGATAGAAAAGGAGAGAAGGCAAGCTTTTATTAAATGCCTGAACTTCTTGTGGGGTTTTTTGTCATCACTGCTTGAGACGGATTAATAAGTGTGGTATGAATCCCGAGAGTCGAGGTTGTCAGAATACCTGAAATTTAATGCAATACCTGGTCAACACCATAACACAGGTCCTTCTAGAAGCAGGTGTAATTGCACAGCAGTCATACCAATACTGTCTCTAGATAGTGGTCACCTGAACGTTCTGCATGTATGAATCAGCCGTCACATCTGATTTTGGTGCTATCTTTGCATTTGTGAAAATCTCCACAAGGTTTCCGTTAAGTTCCATGTATCACTCTTGTAAGAGGTGTAGCATTAACTGAGCCGTTTTGTTGGTGGGTCCTTGACTGGTTCAGGCATCGTGGAGTCAAATCCAGGGAAGTTCAGACTGGGTGATAATGAACTTCAGGAGAGGAAAGATTTTGTGGAACGAACCAGGAAGTCTGTCCAGGTAACTTCAACCTGAATTCATTTTTTTCCTGTTTCCACACTCTTATATATTCAGACATCAAGTCCTGTGGTCTTTGTTTGTTGTTTTTTGTTGTGTGCTCAATAAACATTTGTGAATGACATGAATAAAACATTGCAGATGACAAATTGTAGATGAAACAACATAGTTGTCGTCTTCTTAATTTATAGCAGAGCTATTTGATACGGTTGCTTTAGGTCTCAAATGTGTACCTGATAAAGTGATATCTGCTTAAATATGATAATCTGGAGTTTTGTCAAAAATCACTCTGTATTTACCCTTGAATACAAAACACTTAGTATCCAACATTTTACACTGCTCATAAAAATGAAAGGAACACTTTAATCAGAGTACAGCATCAAGACAGTTAAACTTGTGGGGTATTGATCTGGTCAGTTAAGTAGCAGAGGGGATTGTTAAACAGCAGTTGCATTAGAGGGGCAACAATGAGACAACCCCCAAAACAGGAATGGTATCACAGGTGGAGGACACTGAGATTTTTTTAAACAGTTTTACATTTGGCTACAGTCAGTGTCATTATGTATGAGGTGAGCCTGGACACTGCAGAGGTTGCACAGGTAGTCCAGCTACATCAATATGAGCCATTGCCAGACGTTCTGCTGTCTCCCAGCACAGTTTCACTGATTGGCATTTGCCGTAAAAGACCAGAACTGTTAACTCCACCACTGGCACCCTGTGTGTTTCACCCTGAGTACATGTGAAAGAGTCTGGAGAAGCCAAGGAGAACGTTACACTGCCTGTAACGTCGTTCCACATGATCGGTTTGCTGGTGGGTTAGTGATGGTTTGTCAGAACGTCTTTGAATTCAGCCTTTTGTAGGTTGATCATTTTCATTTCCATCAAACGATGGGGCGTCCTTTCGTTCCAAACATGATACCCAGTATCAGTATAAACCCACATCCAGCAAGATTTTTCTTTTTCTCGTTGGGATCTGATGTGTTTTAAGTGTTCCTTTAATTTTTTTGAGCAATGTACTTTACTGTCCAAATTTACAAAAACAGTTCTCGAGTATATAGTGAGGAAAGGTGGACGCCAACTGTCTCTGATTATTACAAATAAGTAAATGTTTGTAATCTCAGTGTATTGTTCACTCTTGCCTAAACATAAAGCCCTCATCTAAATGAAAATGAGAAGCTAGATTTACCAGTATTTTCTTTGCTTTGATGACTCATAAGTTGTGCTCTAATCTTCTGCATCATATTTACACACAAACACAGTATGACTAACAAACACTTATTATTTTGACCACACTGAGTAATCATTCACAGTGGGGGTTTTCCAAAAACTGCTTGGCGTCAGGTGATCTAGACCTTATCTCATAAATGGTTCAAAAGTCGTAGTACTCCCAGATCCATCAGAAGCATTTTTCAAATGAATATGTTTCATCTAGTATTATAATAATAATAAAAAACAAGCTATTAACTTCTTATTTGATTTTAATTAACAAGCTTTAGCACTACGCTGAGGGTATAATGTTTTATTTTGAAATCGGTTTCCAGTAGCTACAAGTGTTCTTGATGGAGCACAGACAGCTGCTTCCCTGGAAGGCCTCCGCTGTGTCTTTGTAGCTCCAGTGTTACCAATAAAGTAGAGGCAAAGTCAAACATTAGACAAAGCAGCAGCTCCCAAAGCTGAGCCACACTTATTTATTCATTTTCCCTGTTTCTGTTGTAACCACATATACAGTTTATTTCTACCTGTCGACATATTTAACCGCGCTGCAGCTGTTGAGCTCCTGACTTTTAATGAATTTAAATTGGTGTCCAAGCTGTAGGCACAATGGAAAACATGAGTCAGTTTTTAACACGACTTAACGGCAAAGGTGGCATTCTTAAAATAGGCCTGGAGAACTGAGTCACCGGAGCCAAACAGAAGAGCTCCGCTGTGAAGGAACAAAAGACTTTCTGACATTTCGATTTGCCTCACAGCGATTCTGGCGCAGCACAGAAAATCTCATTAATGAACATGTCTGCACTGAGGCAGCCTTTAAAAGGATTTTTCTGCTGCTATTGGGACAAATTGTGAAATGAGAGGTGAAATTATTTGTGTTTTGCTTTTTGTGTGTGTGTGTGTGTGTGTGTGTGTGTGTGTGTGTGTGTGTGTGTGTGTGTGTAGGAGATGAAGGATCAGTTGTCCAGCCCTTCTGCTGTGGCTCAGGCAGAGAAGAAGAACAGACAGGTTGGTGGAGATTTAAACACAAAACAAAACACACACATATTGTGTACACATAACATATATATATATATATATATACATATATATATATATATATCTACACTACTTGGTAAAATGCAATTTGAGGTACAGGGTCTGATCTACATCATCTGTTTTCACCTGTCGTGCACAGGACCAGGTAAAAATCTGGTCCTGTAATCTGAGCTACACTTCCCTAGAAATATGACTAAGCTATTGTGATTGTCTGAATCCTACATTGCATTTCTGTTTACTTTCTCAGATCAGCGTTTTACCCCTCAGCCGTAAAAGGCTGATGGGGTATTGTCACCCTGCTGGGTGAGCAGGCGCTTGGCCCGAACTCCCAAGTTTGAGAATACATTAACTCGAGAACGAGGTGATGTAGGATTTTGAACTTCATGTCATAGGTGCAGCTACTAAAAATCTCAGATGAGTTTAAATCTCAGTGAAACTGGACCTCAAGGTCAAAGGTCAACTTTTCCAAAAACTCTTTCGAACACACAAAATAAATCGTGAAAAATGTCACCTAGGATTTTTAAATTGATTTCATAGGTGCATTTACCAAAAGTTTCCACGATTTGTCTTTTTGGTAATATAAGACTGAAGTTTCTTACACTGATGTGAGGCGTCTGCTCTCTCAGTGTGTAAAAATGTTTTTTTGTATGAAATTCCATTTTTGTGCTTCCTTCTTCTGGTCCTGCTGTTTTTTTCTTACTGTTTTTCTTTCTGCTCTATGAGTTTCTTAAACTTTGGGAAAAAAAATGTTTTAGATTCGTGAACAGGCACACACAGGAAACAAAATTTGCCAGTGTCCAAATATCACAAATGTGCTGGTTTTACATGTGTGCTAATTCTTTGAAGAAAGTACGAATGTTTCTATGAACCTGGCAGTAAATGAAGTCCATTGCTAACTTTGGCTGCTGGAGCTTCATATTTACTTTCAGTAACCTTGGAATGTGTTTTATGAGAGAGAGGACCTGACCCTTCACTTCAGTTTATTATGTTCTTTATGCTCATTCATTCAACACGAGCCGCACCTTACATAATTCACAAACGAGCCTCGCTGTAGTTCACATGGACACCGTTATCATAGAGGATTTCTTGTTTTTGTTCTTTTGATGATAAGGCGCGAGTTTTATTAATGCACAATGCTACTGCAAAAGTTGCTCTACATTAGCCGAGAAATCCTTGCTTTTGTTGCAACTTTAAAACAACACATTTCAAAGAGCCGTTTGTTGTTGTCCCTATTCAGGATTTTTTTGGTCTTTGCTTCGTAAAGCGCTGACAGACAGATCAGTTTCCATCTGCCACAGAAAAGAAATAACTGCACCATCTTATGTTTTGAAAAACTGTCAAACTCCTATTGTTCCAACAATAATTCTCCTCTGGAAACTCCTACAGCACACAGACACACAAACATACACGTACACTCCCAATTTTCTCGTGTCTGTGTTTGTCCAGGCTTTGCTGACTTCATCGGGCCAGGACAGGTCAACAGGACTGGAGGCTCATCTGGTGTCTGCAAACTCCAGATACATCCAGGAGCAGCAGGAGCAACAGCAGGTCAGAGACCAGCTGAAACTGAACAGATGTAGGGCCAAAAAAAAGGAAAGCAAAAGCCTCAGCGTTGGGAAACATGAGAAGAAAAAGGGGAAGGGACTAAAGGAGATATTGTTGTGTGACAAATGATTACATGTAAAACAAGGATTCATAAAAAGTCCCGTCAGAATATTTTGTTTGTTTGTCATGTGATAGATGACAGGAAAGCTTTAATCAAAGGATCACATAGGAGTGAAAAATAAGCTCGTCAGTGAAGGATTGCTGCTGCAGTGTAGCAGTGAGGTAGAGGAGACGTGCTGCAAAGTATCACACTGTGAGTGAAGTGAAAGAGAGTATGAGCTGTGGGTTTCCACTTCCTGCGGTGTGCGCTGATATTGGTGATGAAAGTGTGTGATCACACATCCTGTGTCAAGTTGTGGTATTCAGTAAGAAATAGTTTGTTCATGTCTTTTTTAATTAAAGATAAGTTTGACCTTTGTGTTTCATTACCTCAGCGAGGATGTGGTCTCCTCTGCGTTGACATCACTGCGGGGGGTTTGTAGCAGTGTATGATTTGGTTCAGTGATATGATGATATGGTTTAGTGGCATGTTTTTTTTTCTTTAAACTGTTAGTGTAGAGATTCTGAAAACAAGTACCCTCGATAAAAACTGTTCACTGAGACACAAAAAACATGTTTTTTTGTAAAGGGCCAGATTTACTAAGCAGGGAAATAGAATTTCAATAATTCACAATACTGTACTGTAATTCTGTACCAAGAGGCGGTCTGAAGTGATGAGTGACTGAACCAGTGTGTGTGTGTGTGTCGGTTTTAAGCTGGTATTTCTGTCTGGAAACAGCATGACATCCAGACCAAAGAGAGGCAGCGGAAAAGAATCAGTGAGTTCTGACACAAGAGTGAATCTTGTCGGGGGCGCTGCGTCTTGGAGGTTGGGGCAGTTGTTCTCTCAATGAATCCTGAGAGCTCATATGTCCAAAGACATTTAAATTAATTTAAATGTGATATAGAACAGAAAATGCAATACATGAAAGAAAAAAATAGTAATGATTTTGATGTTTCAGAGCTCTGTGTTCTCGCTGCGGGTGGAAAACGTGCAAATGGAGGTTCTTTGGTTCTCTCTGCGATTTTCATTCCTCAGAAATGTGATTTAAAACACAGCAAACTGCTCGCTGACTATAAAAAGTAACTAAACTTTACCGGGAACACATTCATGGCCTGTATGTCTTTTATTGCGTAGCTCTTCTCAGAGCTAAGCTGTAAACACGTTTGGGGTGAGGACTCTGTGAGCTAGAGGACAGAGCCTAAGCTTTAGTTTTGTGCTCAGAGCTGGTCATGATTATGCAGTTACTCAAAGAAGATCTTCCCCTTCCTACTCAAACCAACTACCACAGTCATATCAGCTGCAAGTGAGTTAAAACGGGGGTTTTTTGACATGAAAGAATTTCAGACTTTGCCTATGACATTACATGTGTTCGGGATGAAGAAGTTTGTGTAGTATTTGTGTATAATATTATAGTATATTTATGATGTGGGTATGTGTCTCACTGTGTCCCCACAAGTATGGGCATCTACATCTAAGGGTGAAGATTTTTAGGCTAGGATTAGGCTCGGGTTAGGTGAAGGATTATGGAAAATCTTCAGTAAAGAGATGTAAGTCTGTCCTTTGAAGTGATGGGTGCGTGTATGTGTGTGCGTGTGTGTGTGCGTGTATGTATGTGTGTGCGCGCGTGTGTGTGTGTGTGTGTGTGTGTGTGTAGTTGATCATGCAGGAGCAGGATGAGCAGCTGGAGTTGGTGTCGGGCAGTATCAGAGTCCTCAAAGACATGTCTGGACGGATCGGAGACGAGCTCGATGAGCAGGCCGTGTGAGTACACATGCACACCTTTGAGAGCTTTTCCTCAGGTGACTGAAAAAACACAATAACACATAAAGGTGTGTCCCAGTCATCATTTTCTCTTCTTGTTAGGGTTTGGTAAAGATGCCTTTAAAAAAATGTCACATGTGTGACCGCTTAGTTAGGACTGAATGCTGAACGCATTCGTAGCCCCACAGCATTTACATCCATGTTAAGCAGCACTTCAGGATTGTGGGTTTTGAAAAACAAGGTCTTCATGGGTGCTTGCAGTCACATAGGGCTTTTTCTCCCCACACCTGACAGTCTAAACCAGGTTCAGGTTTTTGTTTGATGTACTCGATCTAAATCCTGACAGGATTACAGGCTGGGGTGTGTCCAACATCACCGAAAAGCACCTCTTCCACTAAACCTTTTACAGCTTTGTCCGTTTATATAATAATGTCCTATCACAGATGTCCTATCAAAAGCCTGCTGTAACTTCCTGTAATTAATCCAAATGTTTCAAACAAATCGCCAAAATTTGTTGAAACTACAAATGACTGAAGCCGCAGTCCCGTTTGATCAAGACCAAGGTCAAATCTTTTGGTCCATCCACCGTTAAGCTTTCACAAAAGCCTGTTGTTTTGCTTCAAATTAAGGTTATATGACTTTCAATCACTCTTATAATCTGCTCCACATCCCTGCAACAGCCAGGCCTTTGTGAGGTCACAATGTGCAGACGCTGATGTTAAAGTTCTCGCGGTATCGCTCGTTTTGTTTTTAGGATGTTGGGGGATTTTGGAGACGAGATGGACCAGACATCGTCCCGCATGGACTCTGTGCTGAAGAAGCTGGAGAAAGTGTCTCACATGACCAGCAGTGAGTTTACACACAAGCAGTTATATTTTCTACATTCACAGAAAATTTACCTTCAATTAATTTAGTTAAAGTGACACTGCCTGATTTATGAATTAAATCAGTCAGTGTGGGCTGTGAGAAGTGCAGTTTGACTGTGAGTCTGAAACATTGCTCTCAAAGTTTAGCCTGTGTGTCAGTTCCAGTTTCTGCACTGCTGTTTAGCTTATTTAGCCATACATGAAGACCAGAGGAGCGTTTCTCATTCATTTCATCTCCCCTGTTCTGTCTGTTGTAGCAGACTAAACTGTGAGGAACACAACTTGTGTCAAAAAGAGTGACAGCAACCACAGCAGTGTTTTTAAAAACAGAAATGAAATGAAGAAACAGGAAGGGGAAACACTAAAAGGCCAAAACATTTCCTGTGTGACCCTCAGTCATATGCTGGGTACTTGAATCGGCTCTCAATCATCAGTCGTAGTCCAATCAGACACAGAGCTAGTTGGAAAAAGAAAATAAGCCTAACACTAAACTGAGTTTCTTCCAAAAAAGAGCGGTGTATTTACTGTAATAGTTTATGTTGCCTAAATATCGTTTTAAGCTCTGTGACACTGTAGCGCAATGATGTCCTGTGCTGTGTCCGTCAGGTCGGAGACAGTGGTGTGCCATCGGTGTCCTGGTCGCCATCCTGATCGTGGTCCTCATCCTCTTCTTCGCACTCTGACATAAACAGTCTATGACCTCTCGACCCTGTTCACAGACTCCTCCCTGTCTGGATGGCTGGACGGTTACAGAGCCCCTCCCATCACTCCCTTTCTTCGTGCTGAGGGGAAGCTGGTGATCTGCAGGCTATAGCGAGGATGGATCCTCCACTTCAGCCATTCTAGTGGGGAGGGCGCTGCTGGTCTCTCAGCAGCACAGTTTAGCACGGGGGAAGGGGGGAACCCTGGTGGAATTATGTCTTTTATTTTGATGCATTTTGGTTATTATTGGAGTTAAAGGTACTCGGGGAGGACTGCTCCTGTTGGGTTAAAATCACAAATCTGCAAAAGTTAGCTTCATTTTAAGCCAACAGCAGTAGCATGGGGGAGGATTTTCAGTGTTGCCTTAAATCTATTTTTATACCATGTTGAAATGTGCAGTTTGTTTGTGTGCCTAGATGTAAATCATGCTGGGAACTTAGTCCTTACTAGCAGTAATCAGCATCGGGCAGGTGTGCAGGTTTTCCCTCCACTCCAACACAACAGCAGCTCACTCCACTGATGAAGAGTTTAGTAAAAACTGCTGCTGAGCTGTGTGTGTGTGTGTGTGTGTGTGGGGGGGGGGGATCTTATGGATCCTGGTTTTGCCTGTCAGATTCATTCCGAGTCTCTTTTACTCAGCAGAGATAAATGATTCATTTCCTGCTCTGATAGTGATCTGCCTCAGAGAGGCAAAGGCCACCTTCCTTCGCACCCCCGCAGACATTTGAGCACACGATTGGCTAAGGCTTTGTTACCCTCACTGGGTGAAGAAAGACAACCTTGGCTTCAAGCGAATGGCTCTGCCTCTCTCTTTTTTTTATTGAAAAGCTTCAGCTAATGAGCAGAGGAATAGTTGCTGGGCAGGATGTCCCCACACAAAGCCTAGATTTAGGCTTAGAGCTCCCTCTGCTGGAGCCTGCGGCTCATTTTTAGTCATTTGTGTCACGTCAGGCAGCAGTACCCCCACACTGAGGTGTGTTGCAGCGCTGTGTAAATGCTTTGACTTGCTTTTTGTGTGTAAATGGAAATTATTCTTGTACAAAGCCTCTGATTTTTAATCCAGATATGGGTGATCCAGATATCTTCACTCAAGCTTTAATCACCCAGTTACAGAGAAAATGAACTCCTTGTTTTGTAGGTTAGAGGTCAGGTGCCTTTGCCTGTTGCAGGAGTGGGTAAGGCTGAAAGTACCTTTACTGCCAGAGCTTTGTGTAAGTTAATGTGAGCTCTTGTCCCAGCTTCAGAAGGGCAAGTAGCTCAAAAACCGGGAAACGTGTCAGTCTGAAACAACACGGGGGCGAATGAATGTAAAGGCACAAGAAGGGCTTTGAACAGAGAGCTTCCTTTTACTGTTTCAGTTAAACCTGGGAATTGTTTTTACATGATTATAATGTAACGGCACATCAGACACGTGCTTGACAAGTTTCATGTAGTGATGGTGCTGAATTGATTGCAAAGCTGATTGTGCAATTACAGCACTCAGTGTGTTGGTCATTGTTAACTAATCTGATCTGAGCAAACTGAAGTATTAGATGATCACTCCCACCGATCCTGGGTTTTAAAGCTGGGTTAGGTGATATCGTTTTGGTTCATTACTCCAAAATACAGTGTATTATAACTTGCAGGTAGTCAGAGAAGAGACTGGACCCGTGCACATCCTGTAGTTGAATTTTGTGCCATTGGGACACACGGGGGTAGAGAAGTGAGTAAAGGGACACGAGGAATGAAATAGTCTGTGTTGGAAGTGGAACATGGTGGACTTCTGTGAGATTACTGGATTTAAGCAGTGGACACTGACCTAGAAGAACAGGGTGTGAGTCCTGTGCGAAGCCACAACTCAGTGTTGTCTTGTTTTTAACCCAAATGAAGCGCACATACCTCTGCGCCTCTGGTGGGAGGGGCTGCTGCCCAATTCAGCTTTAACGGTACTAGCAGTAGATTATTTCAAATTATAATAACTGCAGTTAACATCAGTGCTGAACTCCACCTAGCACACATTTACACTAATCAGCCACAATATTAAGACCCCCTCCCTAATATCACATAGACCCCCTTGTGCTGTCAAATCAGCTGTGACTCATCATGGCATGGACACTGGGAGTCTGGGGGATCAGGATCTGGGGAGGTTGGGCTCTAAGTCACTCTTTGTGCCGTCAGAGTATCAAAAGGTGGATGGCACGAGTTAAAATATCAGCCACACGAGCAGCGTGGCTAAAGGTTTAAACATGATTACGTGAGTGGTTTTTACTAACCTTTGGTTCAAAACTGCTAATGAAAGTAAATATTCAAAGTGCCAATGGTCACATTTGTATTTATTCTGTATGAATGACCAGCTATTACAACAAGTATGTTTTGGGTTTTTGGATGTAAATGTGTAAAATACAGTACTGGTAGCCATCGTGTCCTCTTTTTCACACATGATGTTTGAGTATGTCATTGTGTTTTTACTGCCTGTGCTAAAAAGAAAAAAGGACAACATTGGTGACAAAGTATAAACTTTCCTGTCATATACACTATATAGAAGAACAAGTGAAGGGAAAAAACAAACTGCATAAAGTGAATCACACAATTGTTCTGTTACTGGCATCCAGAGATTTTTTTTAAATTGCTGATTGTGGTTTTAAGTTTCATTAAACTTGAAATGACCGAATAACATCCTGAGTGTTTATCTTCTTTGAGACGCTGGCTTCCCTCTTGTGATTTGTTCCTCTGATAAAAGCTTTCACCGGATTGCAGATGTTTGAGTTTTAATTGAGAAGCACTCTGCAAAATGGAAACATCCCTGTGTGTTATTCTGAGAGCCGCACAGCCATCATTATGTAAAATTACATTTACTTTAACTGCGAGGAGCGCGCTGCTACTCCCTGGAGGCTCTGTGAACTGTACACATCTCTTAAAATAACCAGACGGCAGTCGGGAGACCGACAGGTTCGCGCGTGTTTCAGACGTCCTGTGAAACTGGGAGAGGAGCTGATGGGTTTTATTAAAGTCAAGCCGAAGCTGCTCAAACTGTGAGCACATTTTCCTGTGACAAACGGTAAGCCACCTTTCAGGATGGTGTTATTTATCAATTGGGAGAGCTTACATTAAAAAAAAAAAAAATACAGGAAATGGGACACTTCAATGTTAGGGAGAAAAATATTAATTGTGCCTGTTCTTTCCACTGTATGAAGTGCATCTCCATCTCATGTGTATAAGTGCAGCTCCAGATGCTTTTCCACCAGCCTGCAATATTAAACATACAATAAATAGCATTTGCTCTTTATCATTGTATTTCCATGACAACGAGTAATAAAAAGCATTGCCCCTCATGTTTGTGTATTTGGGAGGGTGCAACTGCTTACCTGTGCACACAAAGGCCTCCTCCCACTTCAGATGTATCCTGGGGACTCGGCGGTTGCTGCTGCTTGTTTAAGATTGTTTATTTGAATTCATGTTTATTTCCAGATATTTTCAAAAGGCAGCCGTGGAGCCTAAACTTGGCTAAGAAATAAGGGGGGAAAGCACTATGTTCATAAAATGTGTGCAAACAACTGAATTTTGTTAGAGAATAAGGTGTGGAGCATGTCTGTGGCGTAATGAGTTCAGTTTTATTTAAGAGGTGTGGTAATAAAGTTGACCCCTTGGACTGCGTTCAAACCTCCACCCCACAACTTGAATTTCATTTTCAGATGAGTACAGCGAAGGCCAGAAAACTTATGTCTGTTCAGTGCTTCATGCCTGCTCAACTCGATGCAGCTGAAGCGATTTGCATCGACTCTTCCCCTTCAGAGGCCTCACAGTGTTACAGAACACCTCTGTGACAGTTTTAATTTAGCCACTGCACAACTGTGTGGACCTGCTGAGGGATAGAACAGCTGTGAAGGCTGTGTTCTCTGAAGAAAGAAGTGGTTTGCACATCTGTGGACGCACATCACACATTCACTCACAGGTTTTTTTCCTCCTCACTCAGTTGACCACAGGGGGGCAGCATAGCCAGTCACATGATTGTGTTTGTTTTATTCGTCTGCTGCTTAAAAGTCCAGGGTGAAACTGACTTTGTTTTTACATCTGTATCTTATTACTGTCGCTGTTAGCATGCCCAGATTAGCATTTAGTTCAAAACTATCACTTTTACAGATGCACTCTATGCTAAGAGTCTCTCCCAAAGCCCAGTACTCACATCATATTACTAACAAATAAGTATTTACTTGATGGAGCATATTTCTGTTAGTTAACTACCCGAGACTGCAAGCTTCTGCTTTTATTTCTTATTTCTAACCAAATGTCACTCTTGAGCTGAATGCAGAATTCTGTCTGCAGTTCCTCTCGTGACCACTTGAGGCTCCCCAGTGACGCCCATTATTAAATTAAAATTTACATCCTGGTACATAAAAAGGTTTTACTTTCTAAAGCTAATTTCAAACCTCATATTATGAATAAAAGATGAGGTTTTTATTTGTATATAACTCACCTGTTTGGATTTTATTAAGGCAGAAAGTAAATGGTACCTGTGATTGACAGGTAAGCTACTACAGGCAGCTCAGGCTGCTAGCTGCCAGCCTCACCTCTGCTATTTAAAGCCACCAACTGAAGCTCTTGACCATTTTTGTAGGAGTCCTTGAAAAGAAGTCTGTGCTTCACTTTAGGTTATTGAGGTTTTATTATTTTAGCAGTCTCTTACTTGTGTTTGAAATCCAGAACTGTTTGGATTAGCTGATAACTTGGCACTCCACCCAAATCATGCCCTGCTTTATCTGTTTTACTCTAAATAAGTAATAATTTACCAAATAAACATACTGTGAACTGTGAGTAGGACTTTAAGCTAGAAATTGAGACCATCAACTCACCACAATAATGTTTACTGAGGGTTGAGAATTGAGGTTTCTCATGTGATGGCATGCGCACATTGCTCAAGAGTTGGCCACCATATTGAATGTGATACAGCCACGGCTGTGTCAGGGTCTCTCCTGACTGGTTGGCCGTGGTTCCTGGAGGTTTTTAGCTGTTAGAAAGGAGGCCCTGCACAAAAAATTTCCAAGTCACTCCTTGGGTTCCTAGCTGATTGCATAGTTGCATGTAGTTTTTCATGTTTAACTGCAAATACTGGTTAACTATTAGCCTAGCAGTAGTAAACAGTTAATTAGTAACAGTAAAAGTGAAAAATAAACCTTCTCCATTTACGATGCACATTTCAGTTTCACTGGCCGGTGTTTGCAGAAAAGTCCATCCCTTCCATACTATGACTGCAGCAATATGCTAGCAACCAAAGCATTCACAAGGAGGTTTTTGCCACCTGGTTGGGGGCATACACGTTTTTCCTTAGCAGCTTTGGTTGCCATGTTGTCTGACCAGTCTGTATGCCTCTTTAGGAATCATTTTCCCAGCAGCTGCCATTAACGTTCACCAACCACTCACAACCAACTGGAGAATAGACATTTTTCCTTCACGACTGGCAGTGGCCAGGTGGTCATGGACCGGTCCATAACCCCTGCGTGACAGAAGCCTTATTCACTGGTAGGATCACTACCACCATCATTGTCACACATCCAGAATGGCAGACAAATTAGTCATGCGGTAAATAAGGTCATTACATTACTTTAAAAGGGACATACACAAGTGGCACTCCCTGCTGACTGTTTAAAAGATCGCAGGTTCCATGTGAATATGATAAACATGAGACCTGCATATACAGTAGCAGTCACACTGAATGAGGTCACCAAACACGTTTTTAAAGTAGCCATCTCTGTGGAATTTGATGCTTTTCAGCCAGTGATGCATTTTGGACAAAAGTAAAGCAAAGCAAATAAAGACACAACGCCGCTGTAAGGTCAGTCCTGTTTGTTACAAACCTTTTATTAAGATATTCAGATTTCTTCCTCATTTTTAATCAGTCTGGTTTCTTTTTCTCTTTACAGTAGTTAATGTGCAATTATCTTTATTACTGGGTCACAGTTAGGAATTCACAAAGTTATTGGCACTTGGAACACATGAGGGAAACACTGGCATGTACAAGGAGAGCAGGGTGGGGGTGGGGGCTGATTCGAGGGAGCATCTGGGCAATCATTTGTATGGAGTTCAGGGGGAAGGGGGGGCAGGGCTTGGGTAAAGGTCTGTGGGGAGAGGTGTGTGTGTGGTGGGGTGAGGTTGGGTATTTTTCTTTGACATCAGTAGATGCTACTGCATTGTTTTCGTTATTTTTATATATTTATATCTTTTTTTAAACTTCCAAAAGCTGTCATTTCACTTTTCCTTTTTTTTCTGGGCTATGAAGAATAATAAAGAATAATACCTCATGCTGCGAGTGCACATCTAACAATCAAACTTTGATAGTGCTTCTATGTCATAATGTACAGTTTATATATTTATATATTTATAGTGGAAGAAAAAAAAGGAGAAAAGAAAGATCTGCAGACTATTTTCACCCAACAACACCAGAGACAAGGAATAAAACTTAAAAACAAAAAAAAAGTCATTCACGGTTGCTATGATCATATGTAAGCCCCGCCCCCGTTTCTGAAGCATGATTCTGAGGTAAGACTGTGTTGACATGGACTCCCAGCTTGTGTCCCGTTTCTGTAAAAACCCTGCACTGTATGCATTCAAATGGCCCGAGAGCGCTCTGCTGAGGCTCCTGGGTTTGTTCCTGAAAAACAAAAAAAGTATGTACCTGCTTTGTAACGGCAGCCACAGCAGTTCAGAAGCTGCTCGCAGCACTGAGATATCTGTGGGGATTAAGGTCTGCTATGGCTGAGAGCTCCCGAGGTAAACTGGTACTTTTTCTTTTTTTTTTCTTTTTTTTTGAAAAACTGCATCAGCGACACGAAGACGCACGCACGCACACGTGTCCTGCAGCACCTCCAGAGAGTGCGCAGGTGCGGGTGCGAGCTTCGGCATCTCAGAGGTTTGCCTGTTTTGTATCCATGTATACATATACAGTATATATATAGATATTTATGCATCTGTGAGCATGTGTGTTGTCTCTGGTGTGTGGGGATTTGGGGAAAGAGAAGAGTAAATGTTTCTGATAGACGACTACAGACCAGCAGACAGCAGGAAAAAGACTCGCGCAGCTCGAGGACCGTATTGGAGGTCGGGAGAGGGGGTGAGAGAGGTCAGGTCCGCTACGCCGAGGAAGAAGTGGAGGAAAGCTGGCTGAGCAGAGGGATGGAAGGCGAGAGACAAACCAAGAGGCTTCACTTCAGGATTACAATCTTGTATCGTCTTGCGTCCACTTCCTGTTCACTGTTCTCAAGTTTGGCCCGTTTTTAACCATACAACAAAAGTGTCGACAGTCTCAGCAGGGCCCCTACACAGGAAAAATCCACCCTCGATTTCTACAACTTAGACTTATCAAGTGTTCAGACATCCTCTGTCTTTTGGGGGTTTTTTGGCCTTTTGTCCATCAGTTTTTGTTTTCCTTTCTGGAATATGTTATGGCTTTGTACTTTGGTTTTGTGAGTCTATAATCCATACAGTTTAGAAAGAAAACTTTGCTTTTCAGCATGAAACCTGCGCTAGTGCAAATTTGTTCAAATAGTGACAAACCATCAGAGAATTATCTCCCTGCTTGGAAGTAACTTATTTAATACTCTACTTTTAAACTATTTAGCTTCTATTTTTTACTCTTGCACCTCAAAACACTTCTTCACATTTACACTAACAGGTGCACTCAAAGCTGGAAACGACTAGAGACGCCAAACAGCTGGTAGCCAAGCGGAGGATATGTTGTTAGCACAGATAATGATGCTACGGCTAGCTAGCTAGCTGGCAAACAGTAGCTAGTTTTTTTTCCCCACAACATTAACATTTAACGTTAACATCACATGTGCAATTTTAATGCCCTGTTTGGTATTTACGTGTTAAATAGTCCTGACTGTAAAAGAATTTGGTTGTTAGCATCATTAGTGCAGATACTGACAATTGTGCTAGCTAGCTAAACAGTACTTTTTTACCTTAATGCATTAATGCCTCGTTTAATTTTATGACTGTCAAATTGTTATTGTGACTGTAAAATAATATTATTTTTCAGCATTTCAACTATTTGTATATATCTTTTTAAAAATGTTCTACATATCATGGCAGCTCCAGTGAAACACTGGAATCATCATTTTTGCTAACAGCCCAGACACAGGCTTCGTTTAGCAGTTATAAAGCCAAAATTTTCAAACAGTAGACCAAAACCAAAGTAGGAAAGTTGGCACAAGGGAGGATTTTTCCTTTCATATTTTGACCGCACATCAGAAATTTGTTGAACAAAAAGTGAATACAAGTGTCAAAAAGATAATACAGTGTCCATGCATCAGATATACTGGATGGAATTTTTAGCCCAAAAAGACACTCAAGTACATCTGAAAAAAATCAGTTTCTTAAAAAGTTCTTAATAATTTGAATACACATAATTGGTTTTACTTTCAAGCTCAAAACTCTCGATTGACCCTGAACCAGTAAACCATCAAATTCTTGTTGTACGATCGTTCCTCTATTGGTGATTTCTTTTGTTCATTTCCACTTCCATATACGTGTAGGAACCCTGTTTGAATCAGCAAGACCAGACTTCACCCTTTGTTGGTAACCCTCACCCAACTCGCACCCACCCACCTACCTACCCGCCTGCGTTCCATTGCAATCCATTCCCACATGGGTGAAGGATCATCATCATTTTTACACTTTACAAGAGAAAATAAACATACAAAATAAAAAGGGAAGTACAAAAATGTAAAAACAATTCAAATAAGCCCCCCCAACCCACCCACCCCAAAAAACAAAACCAAACAAAACTCACATTACATCTACAATTGTCAACCTTACATCAACAAAAGTCCCTCTTCTGATGCCGACATCCAAACCACAGACAGGAAGTGACACGGTGAGTGTGCTCGGAAAGGTGCAGAGGGCTTTGGCTCTCCTTAACAATTGAGCTCTTGCCCAAAGGTGCTTTTCTTTTCTATTTTTAAGGGGAAAAAAGATGACTCCACTTTCTCCATGTCACTTTTGTTCCTTGCTGTGGATCAGACGCCGAGACAGAGATCAGGAATGAAAAACATGTGGAGTGACTCGTGGATGGAGGATGGAAGCAGGAAAACGGCTGCAGTGCTCTTTTCTTTTGGAAGTCATGTCGGCAACATTTCAATCTGCTGACAGCTTTTATTTGGCATCACGGACATTTTGGCAGGTTTGAAATGGATTTGTAAAATGAGCAGCAGTAGCCTCCGGCAGCCCTGCTGTTAAGGTGCTCGGATAAAAACAGTGATCGAGACTCTTTGATTACAATCATAGCTTTTGTGGGATCACTGCTTCTTGGGATCCTGCCACCTGGTGGTTTTGGCACTTACTGCAGCTTCTGAGCCCCCCCCCCGTTCACCAATTCTCTGAAGCTGCAGTAGCTGCATTTAGCCCCCAGGTGGCATTTTAAAGAGGAAAAAAAACATTCAAGCAACAATAGCTTATTCTCTGTGGAAAAGCTGGTCCTAGAACCAGGTCAAGTAAACTTACTTTAGGTCGATTTGTGGTGTAAGTTTATGCAGGCTTGGCAAAGAATCTGATCTGAATTATGCAAAGACAACGGAGAATAAGATTTCATCCATGAAAGGACAGTTTTTTTAAACAGACATTCAGACGCATTGCCTTAAAATGATGTGAGCCTGCCACAGTTTTGTTTGCCTCAGCTCTCCATCCATTTTTCAGTCCGTCCTGATCATGTCCCGACAACGGCTGCAGTACAGTAAAAAACAAACATCTGGTCCAGCATTACTCCGCCTCTCCAACGCTCCCCGCCCACAGCACCTCAATCATACAACAATCGCAATGCAAAAATATGTGGTTCTCTTTCTCTAAACTATTTTACAGCTAACCAGCTTTGACTCTTTTTTTAACACAACTTGGCAACTCTACATACAGGTGTTAATGTCTTATTAGTAGCATCTCCTTTAAAAATAACTTTCAAAAACTACAGTACGCTTGCTCGAATGTAAAAAAACAACAACAACAAAAAACCAAACAAACATGATGAAAAAAAAAACTGTAAAACTTAAACAACCAAACTTTTAGCACTTTGCTCTGGCCCCGCTCAACCTCGAGTTAGAAAACTGTGCTCAGGCATAGCTGCCCTACAAAGGGGCAAAAACTGCAAACTGCCATGACTTTAAAAGGTCAAAGGTGACAGATGAGCTTTAAATCTTATATGCCAAAGAAAAACAACAATAATAAAAAAAGATATTCTGTGATATACAGCCTATCATACTAGGACGTCCGAGGCTTACTGTTCAGGTTCATACAGTTTTTTTCTCTTTGCATGTCTAAGAGTGTTCAAAACTTCTGTCTCCTCTCTTCTCTCCGTAGCACTCGGATACTTGCTTGTAACATTCCCTCCAAAACGAAGAGTAAATAAAACAGATATGAATAAAAATATCACTTAGCTGTGCTCGCTGGAAGTACGCCAACTTTACAGGGATGCACCAACTGTGAAGTTCTGGACCAATACCCAATAACCCATTCAGATATTGTTTTCCTACTGTTAATGTTTTTTTTAATTATTTCAATCTTTGTGCCAAAAATTTCTTCATTATAAAACATAACTGCCCTCTTTTAGAGCCTTTCAGCTCTTCAATGTCTTTTTGAACATCTTATCAACAGAAATGAATCTGACAACAAATCAACATCGATCACTGATATCTGTAGTTGCTGTTACCAGTCAACAGGGTTGATATCAACCATTACTTGTATATTTTAGAGCATCCATACGAATCTATCTTGAGAATCCTGGTTCTGAAAGCCAACTCGAGCCTCTGTGCACCCAGCTGACTACCCAAACCTCCAGATGACCAGGTCAAGCACCATCAGACAGCAGAAACTCTATCAAAAAGCTTCCCTCTAATCACGACTCCTGCACTTTGTTCTCCTGCCTGCCTCTGTGGAAAATTAAGACATGCAGACTGTGTGTTAAAACAACGCTGTAGCCTAACGGCCGCCTCAGTAGCTGCTTTTGGACCAAACCAGACCTACCAGTCTTTGATCTGGTTGCATTTGCACCACTAATACAAACTCTGAAGTGATGTATTACCCAGGCCAGTGCTTGGTAATTTCCAATCACCTCCTGTTGTGGTCTTTTCATTTCCTGTAATCCCGCTCTATCTAGTTTATCACTTCTCTGCGGACGCCTGGCAGCAAGTTGAAGGGAAATGCTAGCAGGGACTATGTATTCACATCATGTTGGATTTCTTTGTTTCAGAGAGGTTCGATACAGTCTGGACTTCACTGTCAGTTCACTTCTCTGCGTTTTGTTCAATTTTTAAGGCTAATGTAAGGAGCTGTTCTTTACATGCCTAACCACCATTTACTTTTGCTGGCCCTGAATTTGCATGTTCAGCTGCTCAAAGTACACTTACATCCTAACTAATCACATCACATTTTCCTCACTGAAAGATCCTCGAATGTTGAGGAAGAACTTAATTCCCAGGAGGACATAAAAAAAACAGACCCTAAAAATGGAGCTCTATGAGCGATGAAGGCCCCGCAATTCGTGTAAAAAGTGGGGTACATCATCCGTTGTTACCAAAACTAAGGTACAAAAGCAACTACTATCTCCCAACCTATGATCCTGTGTAGGATGTTCTCATATGAAAAGGATACAAAACCTCTCTCTGCTACATAATTACACATATTATTGCTTTTTTCCGAATTCTGAATCATTCAAGGACTACATCTAGAGTTCTCCTTATTGATGCCACTTCTGGGACAGTCTTGATGTTTCTACAAACAATTTGGAAGATAGCTAATGATAAGAGCTGCTCCTTTACATGGCAGATGACTTCTCTGTTACTATTTGGCTTTTTTTTTTTGTTTATATCCAATTTGTGTCAGGAAAACAAAGAACTCTTCATTACAAGCTTTCAGCTTGTTATCTCAACTTTTAACATTTAGCCAGTGCAAGGTTGATGGAACGACAGATAAAGATTGGCCGGTGCCATAGGGAAATGTCATCTTATTTGTGGATGGGCCAATGGCGGTCAGCAAGGCAAATATTGATACAGTGGTGCATCCGGAGCCCTTTAAACTGCCTCGTTCAACCAACAGTCCAAACATCCAATGATATTCAATCGAGCATCACCGAGGAAAGGATGAAAACAAGCAAATATTTACATTTGGAAGCAGAACAGAAGTAGGACACAGTGAATCTGATGATTCAGCTGATAAACTGATTCATTCTATGGTGATCAATTGATCATTTCAGCTCTGGTTCTTGCACACAGTTTGCCATGCAATGAATATGGAGGTGATATTTTGTTTAAAGAGGTCACATGTATAAAATAAAGTTGTGTTTCAGTGTACTGTGAAACACTGTAAACTCACACTGCCCCTTATTACGAAGCTCAAATGGCCTCATACTGTCACACTATCACACTGCAGTGCTTTAAAAGAATTCAGCCAAATCTGTTTCTGGACATTAAAGGTATTACTTAAATATTTTAAAAAATTAGTGCAATTTTAACTTTGTGGGGTTCAAAAAAAAAGGTGCTGAAAGCTCACGTCTTTATCTGGATCCCCGTCAGCGTCCACTAACTGGGTGCTCTTCTTATCAAGTCTTTTTAAGAGATTTAAGCAAATCTACCGTTTATTCATTCAACCCCCAACCCCACCCTTCTGCAAAATGTCACGCTACATAAACAAACAAGCACCTAAGTATTTATCGTGGTGGCACAGGGCCACGGAGAGACAATCACCACATCCTCCTCCCTGTCATTAGTCTCCTCTCTCTCCCTCTCACTCCTGTGTCTTTGTCTGGATTGAGGCTTTGCTCGTGTGACGGCAGAATGCCGCAATGCCTCGTCTGTCCTGGGAGATTCTTAACAAACATCTCCTCCTCAAGAAGAACAGCAGCCCCACCGCCGCTTCCCCCTCTTCCTCTTCCCCTTACCGCTCAAGTCTTAGATAATTATAATTATTTCTCACTTGGTCACTTGGTTCAACAGTCTGGTTGATATTCACCTCATGATTGGCTGCGTCTCTCATGTGGACACTCTGATTGGCTGGCCACAGCAGCCAAGGGAATATGGGGACAGATAGACCTTCCTCATCAATAGTGTGATTATTAAAAGGTGCGGTTAAAACAAAAGAAGACAGTCGGACCATGGCGTCCACGCACACACACACACACGCACACACACACAGCACTGACGTGCCCGGTCAAATGTACCTACGCCCAATTAGTTTCAGATTTGCATTCGAATAGCTCATATGTATGCACACACGCACACATGCAGCAACATATTTGGCAGCCTGTTCTCTTGTTGTTATAGACAGCTCACCCACACACACACACACACACACAGATTTACACACACAGACCCACACACAGAAGTGGATACAGATATACAGGAGGGGAGAGTTTGGCAGGGATTTGCATTCTGTGAAGAAAATGGAGTCGAGACAGAAATGAAGCAGTGGTCGATGGAAAATGATGGTTCACGTAATGAAGCAACAAGGGACCCACACTATTTAGCTGCTTCCTCTTTGTGTGTGTGCGTGTGTGTGTGAGTGTGTGTGTGTGTGTGTGTGTGTGAGAGCGACCTAGGGCGGCAGCAAAGAAGAGAGAGAGAGAGAAATGTATACATAAAGAGGCGGCGAGACAGAAAGATGTAAACAAAGAGAATGGAAAACAGAGAGACAGGCGAGGACACGGAGAAAAGAGGGAGGGAAGAAGACGAGAGAAAAAACAATCGAGAGATGAAGAGAGGGGTGGGGAGAGGGGGAGAGGAGGGTGGGAAGTGTCAGAGTCCTGGCTGCAGTTGTGCTGCTGTCCCATGCAGGAGTACAGGATGTTTAAAAGGCAGCAGCAACAGGATATCTGGGAGGAAATTTGTAGATTAAAAATCCCCCATTGCAAAAAAATCTGATTGTTGGAGATTTGTGTTACTTATAAGTGATTTTTATGTTTTAAAAAAAATATCCAGGAAGAGTCGAGCTATAGTCATGACACGCAGCGTGCCCGCAATACATCTGCACGTTTGATATCATACACATACACAGACTCTGTGCTGTGTATATGTCACTCTGCAGGTGTGTGTGTGTGTGTGTGTGTGTGTGTGTGAGACGGGGAAAAAGAAAGGTATGCCGCTCTTGGAGGCAGACAAAAACAAACAGCCACTCATCTCAACCTCTGTGCACATACCACCCACACACACACTCACACACACACACACACACACATACATACAGACCTTGCAGAGCTGAGCACCCAAACCACCCACACACAGTGACAGACATGCGCAGTCGCCCCATGAAGCCAGACACACACGTATGCAGCACATAGATCGAGACGCAGACCCAGCCTGGCATAGGCATGCGCACACACACACACACACACACACACACACACACACACACACACACACAGTACCACTGTCAAAAGCTCTTTCTAGTGAGGAGGCAGACATTAACATGCCATAAATGGAGATAGAGGGAAGCGAGAGGAGAGGGAAAAAACTGCATACATACATTAATATGCGCACACACACACACACGTTAAAAGCACACCCACACATTCTGTTCGCCCACAGATACACACACACACACACACACACACACACACAAAGCCTTTACAAACAGCTCCCCAACCCACCCTGCAACAAACCACACACACACAGACACGCTGAGGCACACACACGTACATACACAGCCGTATGCATGCATGCATTCACACCAAATCATCCGAGCGTCCCAGCCACCACCCTCTCCCCCCTCCTCCCCCGCTCTTCATCCGTCCCTCTTCTCTACGGAGGCTTAGACTGTCCTCTCCTTCCCTCTCCATCTCTCCCAGATTTTTTTTTTGATTCCCTCATTTAAGGCAGTGCTTTTACACAAAACACTGCAAATGAGCCAAACCATGGAAAAAGAAAGCAAAACAAAAAAAAGTGCAAACTGTCTCCTATCTCCCCCCCTCCATCCTATATGCCCTCTCCAAGCCTCTTTCTCTTTTTCTTTCCTTCTTTATGTCTCACACTTGTTCTGTCCCCAGGTATCAAACTTGGTAGAGTCTCTGTGGATCGTACCATGTGGTCCATCACAGAGGGTGGGGCAATGCGCCTCCTCACTTCCTCCTCTTGGCCTTTAGGTGCTTGTCTCAGGACTAAGGGTTCTTTGACTAATAGCCTTTGATTTACATGTAAATATGTATATTAAAAAAACAAACAAACACGTAAACATCTTTCCTCATAAAACAGGTTTTAAAAAGCAGACAAATTTTTTTCATAACACTGATCTATAAAACTGGTTTCGTTCAACACGCCCCAGAGGTTGCTTTTTTTGGTTCCACACTAAGATCTTGTACAGGGTTGTTTCTGCGTTTAACTTAAGAGACGGTCTGACTACAGACTCTTTGCTTTGCGTGTGCGAGCGTGTGTCTGTGTGTGCGTGGGCGGTGGGTAGAGTCACAACAGCAATATGAAACTGTGACAATGATATTAAACAGTTCAAATGTTTCCACTTGCCCACTTCACTAGCATTAAGGTGCTTCAGGTTTCTTCTATCGCAAAAACACGGGACACGTATGATTAGGAAAAAGAAATAAAACCTGTGTCCCGTTTGGTTTTTAGTGTGCTCAAAAAACAAAAAATCCACATTTTCGATGTGTTTGTCACAGTGGAAAATTGAAAGCAACGCACACAGGAAGACAGGAATTAAGAAAGGGGGAATATTTAAAGTGACAAAAGATTTTAGCAAAGCCTGACTGACACTGGGATTTAGAGGAACAATGAAAACTGAGATCAGGGATGAATTAATCTGCTGTTTAGGTTTGATACTGGTCTGATCGTGGGCTGATCCATTTGGTTCCATTCCTAATTGCTTTGTTTGGAGGCATTTCGAGCCTGCTACTCTTAACTTTGACTGAATCTAATAAAAAGTTCCTCCGTCACTCTCATTAGGTTTGCTTTAACAATTGTTAGAAAGCTTTTATTACACTCGGAGTAATGTAACAGGGTTATCGCCCACTCCATTAATATTATTTGACCTTACCTGTCTCTTGTCAGCACCAGTCACAGCACTATTTCAGTCTTGATTCAGTCTTAAGACTGAAAGAGTAGCATCAGTGCACACCTGTGCTGACTATTCAATTACAAGTTATAGCAGGATTAAGATTTTCACATATTTTTGTGGATGTGCAGGTATATACAGTCTCAGTCCTCTCCATTGCACCCCAACTGTCACACTGCAGTTCATCTCACTGCCAACTTAGTGACTTTGCTGGAACATTTAGTGCCATTTACTGACTTTTTACTCAAAAAAATAGAAATCCTACTCAAAAAAATGCTACTTCTCAATCACAGATCTTCACCACCTACAAGAACTCCCCTCAGAGAGTCAGGCGCATTTCTCTCCTCCTGCTGCTTAGCGAACCATCAACCAACCACCATTCAATAAGGAATAACATACATGGAAATACAGATTCACCTGTGAGGCCAATATCACCCAATCAATATGTATCAGTCAGGCTCTAGTTATCAGTTCATTGTTATTGATTGCCACTGCTTTGATTTGAACAGGCAAGATTAAAGGACTGAAATTAAAAGCTGGTTATAAAACAGACTGAACATCCATTTCAGACAGCACAACGGCATTGATGATCAGAGCACCAGTGGGACTAAATCAAAAGTTCCTCTGGACCTGCATTCAACTTCACACTGAACAAGAGCAGAAAGCCCTTTCCAGGGTTTTCTTGATGACTGTATTCAGCTGCGTTGCCAAAGCTGAAGGCCAGTTTTTTTAAAAGAAGAAAAGATCTACTTCTGCACTTCTTGTTCTTTTTTTTTCTTGAAAGCTACCATTCACACACACAAGTACCAAAAGCCAACATGACTGCAACGACTTTCAGGGTTGTTTCTATGCCAACATTTTTCTCTGATTTCTATCATTTAGCAGCTTTCCTTTTTTTTGTCATTATAAGCACTTATAAAGCCAGGAATTTCACTTTCAAACAGACGCGCACAACTTTGAGCCACTTTTCTATCTGCTGCACTCTCTTCAAACACAAAATGTATCTGAAACGTATCGCTTCGATGCGATTCCCCTTTAATTCCCACGTCGCTCTGGTGTACTGTAGCTGATGCAGCTGACAGCCCCCAAATGCGTATTAGCGCATGTATGTGTGCTCACTGCAGTGATGGGTGAATGAATCGCCCAAGCGTGTGTGAAACGCTCTGTCTGGCCTCCCTCTCTCTCTCACACTCTCTGCGGCAGCACAAACTGTGCGGCCATTCAGACGCACACCTACACGCGCACGGAGCCGTGCTGCTCGCCATGTACCGCCGCCTGAATTAGCACCTTTGTCCGTGCCAGGCGAGCACACATCCAGGCGGGCAGAGCCTGAGGAAGCCCGTTCCGTTAATATTCTCAGAGAAATCAATTTAAACATGAGCTGACATGAAAAGAGCACCGCCGCTGTATCCTTTCTCACACACACACACACACACACACACACACACTCAATTTGTCACTAAGCTCACAGGCAGAAACTCGCTTTAAGACAATTCTCGACTTTCGTTGGGATTTTTAAAAAAAAAGGGGGGGGCTAAACAAACTCAGAAATTGGATTCTAGCTTTTTCTTATTTTTCTCTTTTTTTGCCTTTTTTTTTTAAAATAAAGCCAACTTGTTTCTCAGTCTGATACATACAAAAACTTAGTTCGATTGTACTCATACCGCAGGAAATAACACAGTGCATTTATCACGCGCAAACTCTTTTACAATCATCGGTAACAAATTTCCTCTCCTTCAGGAGTCTCGGCAAACATCACACACAAAGGTGAGAAAAAAAAACAGAAAAAGTAAACAAACTGATATTTTAGTTTTTGTTTTTTTAGAGTTTAACGGCCAAAATGTGGGGAAGGTTTGGGAGGGGGGTGAAGGTTATTGATTAGCCTTTAAACTCGCTAACAAATCTGAACATATCACCAGCCAATCGAAAAGCTGCTGTCCAAGTCAGAGCATTTCTCTAAAGACCAGTAGGTCAGCTTCCCAGCATGGCCAGCTGGGGTTAAAGAGCAGGCTGAGGTCGAGGAGATCATAAACCGTGCCAATATACATATTAATATTCATTTCAACCCCTGACCTCACCGAGCCCATACTCTCAGAGAAGCTTTCATCTGGCAGATGAAACAAAGCAAACCAAAACAACAAAACAAAAAGGGCTCGGCGCAACCTCACTCAGCTGCGTTTCGAATGCTTCGCCACGCATACATTCAATATCAAAAACAACAGTGTTACCGAAGTTTGGAGAAGGAGCCGTCGCCTTCTCCAAACTGGATTACCCCTCCCCACCCCCCCTTCCCCTAGGGAATGTCTGTGATCGATTATGGTAAGAAAAGGTTTTTAGTGACAGTACACACTCTTAAAAACATAAAAATTAAAGGCTGAAACAATCAGGTTTCTAAAGGTTGCAGAAGGATGAGGAACTGGGGGGGAGCGAACCTCCTTCTGCTACCTTTCACCATCGTTTTCCATCTCTCTCCACAAGAGCATTCAAGAACAAACTGCAGAGATTCATTCTGAGCTGTGGAGAGAGACAGAAATGTGGACAAACAAAGGAAGGCAAGCAGAACAAACTGAAGAAACAGATCCCCGAACATATAGCGGGCTAGGGGAGGAGTGATTACTGTCATCAAGACCACAGTGGCCATCGTTCTGTTCTCATCACCCCAGAGATATTCCACCCCTCCTTCCATCAATCTGTCCATTCTATCTATCTGTCCGTTCACTCACTCAAAACAAAGTGCTGCTATCTCCCCCCGCCCCCTGCAGGCCGTCTGCCGGCGTGGCTCCGCTTCCCGCTTCGCTGTTGTTGTTGGCTGCTGCCGCTGCAGCTACGGCTTCCAGTGAGGCAGGGTCGAAACCTTGCTCCGTCCCCAACGCGTCAGCCTCCATCTTTACGCTGTCGGCCAGGAAAGCGGAGTAGGCGTCGCTGTCAGCCATCAGCAGTTTCAGTTTGGGGATCCAGCTCTTGCGGACGACGCGGCGGGCGTTGGTGCACATGTCGGCAGCGATGGCGTTCATTTCGCTCTCCTTGAAGCTCGGTGCGAAATTCTGGCAGTAGACTGGAGCGAGACACAGAATATGTAAAGGGACAATAAGAGGAAATGAAGAGAGAAAAAAACATATGGCAGAGAAACACAGAAACGCATTAGAGCCTAAATTCTAAAGCTGCAGCTTTGCATACTGGCAGCTCCAAGATCTCACTGACATGTAATCATAGACTGTATATAAACATAGGCCAGTGTGATGTCACTGATTTGTAGACTTTAATTTTGAACAAAGGGCAACCTCTGGGTACACTTCATCATACTATTTATTCATCTCTGTCTCTCTTCCACAGCATGTCTTTTGTTTTGTTTTCCTTCTCTCACCCCAACCGGTCGCAGCAGATGGCCCCGCCCCTCCCTGAGCCTGGTTCTGCTGGAGGTTTCTTTCTGTTAACAGGGAGTTTTTCCTTCCCAAAGTGCTTACTCATAGGGGGTCATATGATTGTTGGGTTTTTCTCTGTATGTAATATTGTAGGGTCTACCTTACAATATAAAGCACCTTGAGGCGACTTGTTGTGATTTGGTGCTTTATAAATAAAATTGAATTGAATTGATCTGAACTTGAGGCTGGCTCCAAAAGCAAGTATCATTGACTCCCAAGCCCAGTTTGTCTTCTATAGCTAATGTACATTTTCATAACAACTGTTATAGTTTGCCCTCATATTTATTACCGTTTAAAGCTCAGGGTGTGCTTGCTTTAAGTGACGGGTTGATGCTGGTAAAGGCGACTGTAGCTTCCAGCTCTCTGCTAGGCCTCAGAGCAACTAATTTGAGTCACTTAACTGGACGTCTAGACACGGAGTTTTGGTGTTGGTGTACTTTGGTACTACTTTGGTGTTGGGAATTCTACTATAAATATCTGACAAGTCTCCTTGTTTTCTGTGCAGTTAATTCAGTGAATTGAGTGAAATTCTAGTGCGTTATTTGTAGGCTATTTAGCATTAATTGGCAGGTATCTGTGTCTGGGCCATGTCAATGCTAATCCTTCATGCTAGCGTTAGCTTATAACTGAGCACATTACCCTCTTGTTTAAATATGGTCACTTCTTGCTTCAAACTGAAACAGACAGCGGTAAGCAAAATGCTAATATAACATTTCAAATGGCGCTTCACAACACTAAAGAGTTACAATGGGTTGTGTACATCTTTTATATACAGTCTATGACACAGAAGCCTGAACTCTGTCATTTTAGCCACCAGAAAGCATCGTGGTCTAGCACATTGAGGTTTAAGGCAATTTCATTTCGGCTTCACTTTTCCAACCCGACAGCTACGTCCATCTTCCTTATACAGTCTATGCATGTAACTCTCAGTATACATACACTGTACATCTTCTGTATGACTCACATTTGACAGCGTGCAGCACTCTGTTGTCCAGAGGTTTACGACTGGGATCGTTGGTTGAGGAGCGGATGCCGGTTCCACAGCTGTTAGCCAGAGTGCTCCTGAGCAAGTTAAAACAAAAATATCAACACATAAAATACTTGAATGGACAATGCACATCTTTGTCTGCTTTCCACAAGCGCAAAAATGATCAACCATAAAATCTTTATTATATCAGTCTTACGAAAATAGCCCCCCAAAATCAGACACTGACCTGTCGAAGAACGCCGCCAGTAGGCGTCTGAGCAGCACTTTGTGGCGGGTGCCGGCGCTGACGTGGCAGTTCATGAGCTGGGCGCGGGAGATGAACACAGAGGTGCCGCTCACCAGTTCCAGCTTCTCAGCCGGGTCTCCTTCCTCATACAGCTTTGGGTGGCAGCGGTTTCCGATCTGGCTGATGAGCTCGGCGGGCAGCGATGCCAGTTCCTGCCGGGACCGCCCCCCTCTGCCCCCCCGCCCGCCACCTGAGTCTGGGGCCAAATCTGGCAGAGCCTCCACCCGCTCCCCGACAACTGAGGAAGGGAAAGATCGAGGGTTACCTTTCTTTTTTTTGTAATGAGGGTTGGGGATCATTTAAAAATTTTATATAGTAGCAACAGCTTTCCAGCAGTGATACAAAACTTCTAAAGGGAATTACAAAGGTAGCCAGCTTTCAGATGTTAAAAAATTGGATGCAGGCCATGAATGAATCACATAATGCTTTACATCAAAAGAGCGTTCAATCATACACGTTAGCCATAAACCTTCTACAACCAATTCTAAATGTACTTCTGTTAATGGTCCTTCTTGTTTGGAACCACTGCATATTTACTATAAGCACATGATGCTGCTCCTTCTAACTTTTCAGTCTCAAGTCTGATCCTAAAACATTCAATAAACAACAAACCTCGCTGTGCCCCAGTTTCCAATTCCTGGCATGTAACAAAATACCGTTCGACCAACTTTATACAGCATCGTTCCATTCAAACCTCCATGTGATTGTCCTCAAACTTGTGATCAAGCAGACCATAAACAATTCACAAACTTAAAGCAGGACCACAGCTTTCAGCGGTTTCAGTGTTTTGAACATTTCGCTCTCGCTAACATCCTCCACTATTGAGAAAGTTGGATAAACAAACTTTCCACCATTCGTACTCGTAAACACACTACAAGCGCTGCAGAGATCAGAGGAGGAAACTTTTAGACGGAGCTGCACAGTAACCCTGGAATGAACTCACCGCGTTCATCCTGCCGTCAGCGCTTACCTGCTGCTCCGGCGTTCAGCATGCTGTACATGGTGTACATGTTGCAGATCTGTCTGTACTGCTCTTCAGTCTCATCTGCTATATCATCCTCCTCCTCATCGTCGTGGTAACTGATGGGCGAGTCGCTGGTGTACATGCTCAGGGTGCCCGGGCTCGTGCCCTCTGGGGTCCCGCCGTTGTTGTTGTTATTGTTGTGGTTACTGTTGAGCACAGCTCCTCCCACTAAAGCGCTGCCTCCGCTGCCCACCAGAGAGGCATTAGCGGCAGGTCCGCGGCCAGAGGCGTCCTGGGTTATTGTATTGGAAGAGGACGAGGAAGAGGAGGAGGAAGAGTAGCGTGCAGCCTTCCTCATCCCGCCGCCCCCGCCCCCTCCTGACCCCCCTCCCCCATCACGGTTACCCCCCTCCCATAGCCGCTTGGCCACAGGGGTGCAGACCACAGAGTAGGGAGAGCCCTCCGGCTGAGGAAGAGAGAGAGGGAGAGAAACATGCTGGTTATAAACCAGCGCCTGACTGGAACACTCAATAAAACACAGCAATAAACAAATGTCATTTCATGGTTTCGTGGCTTAGAGTACAAATGGTACATTTCCCATCTCAAGCAGCATCAAACAAATATCACTGGAGGTTCTGGCAGCACGTTTTTAATGCACATATATTGAACAGAGGTGAGGGCCTCAGCTGAAATAGAGCACACATGCTCGTTATTAGAAATTATATGACTGTAATGAAGCAAGATGGGTTTCAGATAAAAAACTTCACTAAGTCACTCAATGTCAGTTCATCAAATGCCTCCCACTGACCATCTCAGACAGGGGAAGATGTACTTCTTACAACTTCCAGGTCGCTACGGTCATAAGTTTCTTAAAAGGGGATTTCAATAGATGAAGGTGGGGGTGGGTTTTCTTTTTAGTAGAATAGAATTCAGCTATGTAGAAATGATCTTCGGAGTCAAACTCAGGACCTTCTTTCAGTGAGGCAACAGTGCTAACCACTGTGCCACCATGCTATGCTGCATTCCCGTTTGTTATTCAAAAATTCAAACTGAGAAAATGACAATAAACACAAATCACAAATTCTGCATATATTATGAACAGAGTTGTTCTGGTAGATGGTGTCATACCTGGGGAATGTCACACTGATGTTAGATGCTTTTTTCTCTATTCAAGCTTTAACATCTCTGAAAGTCTTTATCAGTTTTCAACAATATTACATTCTTCATGTGTGAGAAGCTGTGAAATTCAATATCAGTCATCTAAAAGCCCCCAAATCTGCTGATAATGATTGGACAACCTAATATTTTAGGGATTCTCCATATTCATGAAGACATAATACCAGCACCACAACCAGCTCTTAAAGTATTTTTTAATGACAGCATAGATCTGAAATTTTGCATAATTCTTTATAAAGAAGAAGAATCTTTTCCCAGGAATTTTTCAGGTCAAGTTAAGATTTTTTGGTTTTGTTTGTTGCTTTTTTAATTGAGATGAATTGAGATGGAATGGCACAAAGGCACAATTTCACACAGCCAATAATATGTAACTGAGCTATCAGGAGTTTCAAATATATGACCCAAAGGCCAGAATCAAGGGGGGCAATCCAGTCCACTGAAGGCTTTGCAGAGAATGAGTGCATGAAAATGAAAGATATTGTTACATTTTCTGCAATTCTACAACACGTGTTGTAACCGTGGTACTTTCTGGAATATAATGTGTTCCAAACCCTCAACTTTATTCATCGGCCTGCCTCTGCGTTCTCTCCATATCTATGGAAAACTAATGCCCATTGCCTCGGTACATTATACATTACCATCTAAAATACAAGAACAACAACAAAAATAAAAGGCTGTGCAGACACGTTTCTGTGATCTATGACTGTTGTGTGGAGTTTTGGCGGCAGAATGACTGAATGCAAATCTCAGGCTGTTCATTTGTTGTATATAAAGTTCATTATTTAAAATTAATTACAATAAATGTGTCAATAAATAATCACAATGTACTTCTTTACACTAAAAAAATGGGAATATTTGTCTCAAATATGAACTCCAATGACGTTAACACTCCTGATTTAACAAACAAATAAATAAATCATAACACAAGCTGTAACAGAAACTGATAAATTGGGCCCAACTTTTATTAAATAAATAATAATATTTAATAACCAGCCCTCTTGCTATTTTTCTAAATCGTCTGAAAATATTTTAATATTGTTGGGTTACATCTGATGATCTGCTTTCTTGGCACTTGTCAATATTCCAGTCACTGTTTTTTTTTGTGTGTGTGTTTTTTTTAACTGTGAATTTTTTTAATTTTTTTTTAAATCAGTGGTGGAAAAAGGCTGACAGGTCTAAAATTTGTTAAGTGAAAATAAGAAGTAACATGTAATATATCAGCTTTAACAAGATCGCACGTCTCACACGCAACTAACGTTAAATCTGCCACTGATGGGGAAACGCTACACCTGACAAATATGATGATATTTGCTTATCTATACCAAAAGTATGTGATGATGATCACACTGCTCTCACAGCGTAGTCATCCTCTCCCTAAAGAGATATGCAGATTAGCAGCACTTGACATCACATGAAAACTATTTTTGGAACTCACAACAGATGCTTTCCTCCATTTTCAATGAAAAGAAATGAACATATCCAGTACATATACTTCGTTACTAGGGTAATCTGACTCTACCTGAAGCTGAAGTAACTGAATAAGGAGTCTGACCTTTAAAAAAATTCATGTTCCTTCCTCAGAAAGTTTTTGGACTCTTACTTCATTTCAAGATTATGATTCGTCCGCCAAAAAAGAAAGAAAAGACAAAAAACATGTGGGGTTGTGTAACAAGGCCCAGACCAAACCTACCTGCTGTGGCTGTGGAGCTGGCTGAGGTGTCGTGGCTGTCTGTTCAGTCTTCACCTTGGACACGAGGGGAAGGGGTGTCAGGCAGGAGGCGGGCCTCCCTACATTGGCAGCACCGATGCCAACTCCGCCCACTCCCACTGTTTGAGTGACGGGGCTCTGAGGCTCAGAGGATGGGGTCTCCTCGGTGTGGAGACCCTGGGAGTCACAGCTTGGAGAGGAGACCTGGTGTGGGGAAAGGTTCATGAATATGAACAAAACATATTATGCCATTAAAGGGTAAATCTACTGTAAACATACTGTATGTCTGATATCTACTCAAATCTGTTGGTAGCACTGAAGACAGGTAGAAAGAGACAGTACTAATAAATATATACATATATTAAATATTTACTGAGGGAAACTTTGGTTGTTTGATGGAGCTGGGATTAATATTTCTCAAATAAGGTATCAAAAATGTGTCTAGCGCTCTGTTTTAAATATCAATCAACACATGGCAGCAGTGGTGTAATGATTTAGTAATAAAGAACGTAAATGATGACATTAGGAAGCATCCTGCTGAGCTTGAACAAATGAAGCCAACACTTGTATTACAAAAAATGCAGTTCCTCTGGTGGCCAGAAGAGGCTTGCTCCAAAAGCTGATCCTCCGATGATTCAACAAACAGAGCTGGAGTCTTTGCATCATTTCCCGCCTCATAAAAACTGCACGGTTAAAAAAAATCACTGATCTATTCTTTTTCTGCTAAGACTTAAAGTTAGGGGTGTGGCTTAAGTTATCAGAATATTTTGTCATTTTTTCAGAAGTAACTAATAAAAAGTCTGTCCAAGAAGTTTGCACTTCGCCTCAGTTAAGAAGAAACATTCTGATTTATTTGTATGTTACTTAGCACTAGCTAGCTAATCTTGTATACACAATCTATGGACATGACCAAAGTAATTCACACCTGAAGTTTATGTATAATGGTACAAAGAAGCCTGAAACAAATGACCATACACCATTTACTGTAAAGCCACCAATGAGGCGGTGGAATGCCACAGTAAAAGTTTAACAGTAAAATAGTAATATCTGAAAAATATTGACAGTCTCCATAGTATAATGCTGAAATGAATTCTTCTTGATGTATGAAACATTCACTTTAGTTTCAAAGATTATGTGTCTACTGTTGGGACTTCTCACTCTGCCAAACTAGAAGAAGAAAAACATATTCGTAAATGGCAACTGTAAATCTGCTAATCATGAATCAAACATGGACATCCTGGATATTTAGCTGTACAGCACTACTGGGAAAATCATTCATTTTTAGCAATATTTGGTCATTGTATTAACAATTTTATCAAAACTGGGTTCTGAAAATTTCTGCCAAAATAGCTCACAGAGTAAAAGAACTACAAATAATGAACATTTTAGGAACAGTAAACTGTGATTGCATGATATGACTTTTCTAGTATCAAATCTTGTTGTATTTATCGTCTTTCTACTGGTCTCCTAGCACATAGCTGGCATTTTATCAACTCTGTGTCTAGAGGTGTTAAGTGGAACTTTCAAGGAAATCAGTCCCCCTCATTAATATGCTAATTTATGCAGCCAGGCACTCCAGATCTAATCAGATCATCTGCTACTATAGAGGGAACCTGTAGTGTCAGTACGACGTTTCAATTATTCTCGATTCACGAGAACGTGTCTACAAACAGAGACGCCCCCATCACAACATAATGCCACACATAATGTCACGCACAACAGGTAACACGGCGGCAGCACGCAGAAACTGCTATTTTTACATCTGCTTCATTTTGATTACATTTAAATAATCCTCATATTCACAGAAGTGTTCCTATGGATGCTCTTCTACATTTGCATTCAACTTTAACAGACGTTTAAATGACTCGATTTGTGATTGCTTCATTATCAGCTTACCTTGAGGAAAAACTCGGTGCCTTTCTCCATGATCTGTTGGATCTGGAGGAAGCCGGCGGTGTACATGAGCAGAAACTGGTCTCCCACATTCATGCTGAGGCGCCCCGTGTAGCAGAAGGCCAGGATCTGCTGGAAGCTCTGCGGCTGCACGGCCGGGGGTAGCTCCACCACCGAGCTCTTCCCCCCAGCGTTGAACAGGTCCCGGAAGTAGGAGCTGCTGGCTGCCAGCACTGCGCGGTGGGCCTGAGGGGTAAACAGCAGGGGTAGTGAAGTCGTAAGGGTTTAAAAATACATCAACTCCGATGCAGTAAACAGTATATATCAACATCCATATCAGGAGATTTGCACTTGCTCATGTTTGGTGTCAGTATAAGAAGGTAGAAGACATAAACAAACAGGAAAGCAGTAACAGAAGAAGACTAATACATTTTTATTGTTAATCTCTGGTTGAATTTCTTTTTAATGGAAAGCATGAAAATTGCATCCTGTTGTAAAGGAAACTTCACGTATTGCTCAACAGTAACTTTTGAAGCACTGCCAAAATTAGTGTCTTCAGGTTACGATGTCAAATTGCACTAAACAGTCCAAAACTAACAATTTATTGACTAATGGGATCAGGAGAGGCAGACAAAGGAAGCTCAAAAAATGTTGAGACTATTAGTTTTTGACCCGAGGCATAGTTTTTTTATCCTACCAAGAGATTCTCACCAAAATCCTGACGCTACATGCACAAACAGTACTCCAGGCAATTCATCTGCACATTCTGGCAACAAGGAAACACGAGGACCTAGAATTACCAGCTTGCCGCTGTGTCCCTCAGTGAACCAAGTCAAGCTGCATTTTACATCCGTGCTTGTCTAGACTCATACGTAGAAGACGAAGGTTGCAGCGGCTGAGATTTTTCCAGTTCAAATATGACTCCTTGGCTTGGGTTATCTTCCATTTAGTGAGTAGCTGTCAGACACCAATGTCAAAATAATAAGCTGTATTCACTCTGAGGAAGAGACTGGGAGACAGTCTTTATGTGTAAGCCAACATCAGGCTCTACTTAAACACTAACTTTGTAAAATAAACTGCGGCAAATAAATACACCCACGAATAGAAATGTATTGAATTGGTATGTCATAGTAATAATTAGCATGTGGAGTGGAGCTGACAAGAGACAGATAATGTAAAAATATATTCATGGAGTGCAATAAAAGCTCCCCAACAAGTGTTACACTGAACATAGTGAGAGAGAAGGGATGGCAATAGCAATGTTGCTGTCAAAGCTTCTCAGTCCCGTCAACTTATACGACCATGCTGTGCAGTTTGCATGAAGTCAAAAGTTACTGCAAACTTAAAAGAACACTTACTGGTGAAACATGTGTGAAATACCTCCAGACATACACTACACCGCCAAGAGTATTCCCTCATCTGCCTTCACATGCATATAAAAAAGAGTTCTTAATCCATAGGGTTTGATATGATATCAGGTTCTATTTATCTGGGAGGGCTTTCCACAGTGTTTAAGAGTGTTTATGGCAATTTTTGACCATTCTTCCAGAAGTGCATTTGTGTGTTCAGACACTGATTTTTGGATGATAAGGCGTGGCTCACAGTCTCTGCTCTAACTAATTCTAAAGGTATTCTATGAGGCTGAGGTCAGGACTCTGTGCAGGCCAGTCGAGTTCTTCCACACCACTCTTGCTCATTCACGTCTTTATGGACCTTGCTTTGTACCACGCTGAGCCCCTGGGAGCGACCCATTCTTTCAAAAATGTTTGTTGCCATCTGCATGATTAGATGCTTGATTTTATACACCAGTGGCCATGGAAGTGATTGGAACACCTGAATTCAATGATTTGGCGAATACTGTTGGTGATATACAGGGAGTGCAGAATTATTAGGCAAATGAGTATTTTGTCCACATCATCCTCTTCATGCATGTTGTCTTACTCCAAGCTGTATAGGCTCGAAAGCCTACTACCAATTAAGCATATTAGGTGATGTGCATCTCTGTAATGAGAAGGGGTGTGGTCTAATGACATCAACACCCTATATCAGGTGTGCATAATTATTAGGCAACTTCCTTTCCTTTGGCAAAATGGGTCAAAAGAAGGACTTGACAGGCTCAGAAAAGTCAAAAATAGTGAGATATCTTGCAGAGGGATGCAGCAGTCTTAAAATTGCAAAGCTTCTGAAGCGTGATCATCGAACAATCAAGCGTTTCATTCAAAATAGTCAACAGGGTCGCAAGAAGCGTGTGGAAAAACCAAGGCGCAAAATAACTGCCCATGAACTGAGAAAAGTCAAGCGTGCAGCTGCCAAGATGCCACTTGCCACCAGTTTGGCCATATTTCAGAGCTGCAACATCACTGGAGTGCCCAAAAGCACAAGGTGTGCAATACTCAGAGACATGGCCAAGGTAAGAAAGGCTGAAAGACGACCACCACTGAACAAGACACACAAGCTGAAACGTCAAGACTGGGCCAAGAAATATCTCAAGACTGATTTTTCTAAGGTTTTATGGACTGATGAAATGAGAGTGAGTCTTGATGGGCCAGATGGACGGGCCCGTGGCTGGATTGGTAAAGGGCAGAGAGCTCCAGTCCCACTCAGACGCCAGCAAGGTGGAGGTGGAGTACTGGTTTGGGCTGGTATCATCAAAGATGAGCTTGTGGGGCTTTTTCGGGTTGAGGATGGAGTCAAGCTCAACTCCCAGTCCTACTGCCAGTTTCTGGAAGACACCTTCTTCAAGCAGTGGTACAGGAAGAAGTCTGCATCCTTCAAGAAAAACATGATTTTCATGCAGGACAATGCTCCATCACACGCGTCCAAGTACTCCACAGCGTGGCTGGCAAGAAAGGGTATAAAAGAAGAAAAACTAATGACATGGCCTCCTTGTTCACCTGATCTGAACCCCATTGAGAACCTGTGGTCCATCATCAAATGTGAGATTTACAAGGAGGGAAAACAGTACACCTCTCTGAACAGTGTCTGGGAGGCTGTGGTTGCTGCTGCACGCAATGTTGATGGTGAACAGATCAAAACACTGACAGAATCCATGGATGGCAGGCTTTTGAGTGTCCTTGCAAAGAAAGGTGGCTATATTGGTCGCTGATTTGTTTTTGTTTTGTTTTGAATCTCAGAAATGTATATTTGTGAATGTGGAGATGTTATATTGGTTTCACTGGTAAAAATAAATAATTGAAATGGGTATATATTTGTTTTTGTTAAGTTGCCTAATAATTATGCACAGTAATAGTCACCTGCACACACAGATATCCCCTAAAATAGCTAAAACTAAAACAAACTAAAACTACTTCCAAAAACATTCAGCTTTGATATTAATGAGTTTTTTGGGTTCATTGAGAACATGGTTGTTGTTCAATAATAAAATTATTCCTCAAAAATACAACTTGCCTAATAATTCTGCACTCCCTGTAGTGTGTGACACTTTTCTGTTAGCGCAGCAAACACAGAACAACACAGAATTAACTGCAAAGAATACATGACTCCCACAGATCAGTTCACTCACCTTGAAAACAACTCACTAACAACTACATCCCTAAAAACAACTGTAAAGGAATTTGATAGGCTGACACCAAAGATCAGTGTCACCAGGTCATTATCTGTCCACTGATGAAATATGGCTACAATCTCTTCTTCTCTTTTTCACTTATGATGTTGAAAAATTAATAACTCTAGTGCTTTTGCATTTGGGTCATCCAACATAAATGTTGTCATAATCAGTAAAAGTTTTCTTGAGGTACAAGCAAAAACATCTTTTGAAATGTCACAGTGACATTGAGATCCTTTCATACTTTAGTGAGAGTGCACATTTCTGCCAAATTTGGAGAAATTCAAAGTAAATAGATTACAGTAAAGAGTTGTATTCAGCATGGATGGATGCACAGACAACAAGAATGTCTTTGGCGATGAGAGTAAGCTATGTGGAGACATAAAAAGATAAATTACCTTTAACTTTAAATATGTGCTTTTGATTCTGCTTTTATTCTGGTCAAACAAAAACGTCACTAGTTATATTATTTTGAATAAAGTCATCAAAAAACTCAATTCTGACCTTGAAGGCATGTCCCTTGACGACCACGGAGACGTCACAGTAGAGGCCCTGCAGCCGCTGCTCGTTCAGACACTCCAGGACATTGTTGCCAAAGTTAGGGATCGCCATCTGCAGCGTCTGAGCCATAACGCTCTGCCCAGCACCACAGGGTCTACAGGAAGTAGAAACAAGTTAGAGTGTGGATAACAGAAGCACTGGAAGGTTATAAAGAAAGGAGTGGGTGATGGAGGAAAGGAATTATCTGGAAGGAAGGTAGATGAAGGGATGATGGGGACATACAGGTAATTGGCAGGAAGGTCAGGAGAGTTGGGAATTGGTACAGGAAAAAAATGAGACGTGATGGAAAAGGGACGATAAAATGAGGCAGCGTAACAGGAGCAGAGGAAACCAAATAAATGAGTTATAAGATAAGCGCGCAAAGAAGAACTGGAAAATATGCAAAAAACACAAGCAAGGCAGAGTTAAGGAGGGACGAAAGAGACTTAAAATAAAGAAATGGGGTAAGTAAAGTGTATGATGATTAATGAATTAAGTATTTGGTAAACAACTTTAATTCAAAACTCTATCTTCCAAATGAAAGAGAATTTGGGGCCACCAGCGACAGTTACATAAGCCTTTTATCTTTTTTCTTTTAAAAAAAATCCTTGTTTCATTACATCTAATTCACAGTTAATAAACTGTTTTGGTGGTTTTTGGCCTACTTTGTTATTTTCTTGTCGTTGCTTCCCAGTCAAAACACAGCCTCTTACATAACTCATCTATTTCACTCGTCTTCGTCACCATCCAACAAAGAAGCTTGTGATCAAAAGTGGAGGAACTGTCAAAGTACTGAAAAGGAATAAAATAAAGCAGGACTTTATCTCTAAAATCGGCGTTTCTCATGACTGAAGTCATCACTTTTTTTGGTTTTGTTTATAAATGCACAATACAAACACAGAACAACTCGAACGCCAAGTATGACAGAGCAGAAGTAAACAGACGAGAGCACAAAGGTGAGTCACGACTCCACTGAACAAATACGTTATATATATCGTGGCCTCCGAGTGATGGATGGTGGCCGAGCTTAGCTGACACCGACAAGTATTTGGAGCGCAGCTTGTGGTGAGGAGCTGATGATGATGAGCTCCTACCCTGGCTACAAACCCAAACAAACCACTAATAGGAAACTGATTAGCCTCGTTCCTCCACTAGGAACAAGGATCACAGACCAAGCCTAGAACCTACACACCAGCTTTCTTACTCCGGTTCTCCTCATACATTTGTGGGAGTGTGTACAGTGATGCAGCAGCAGACACTTAGAGGTTAAAAAATATCATATATACAGCTTTTCTTGAGGTTGCTCCCTTCTGGGGCTGCACCAGCAGATGATCTGCTTCCCTCTCACCCTATTCCTAAAATACACAAATACACAAACTCCATGTCCTCTTTCACTACATCCATGAACCTCCTTTGTGGGATTCTTCTTTTCCCCCTGCCAGGCACCTCTATATTCAACGTCCTTTGTCCAGTAGATCCACTGTAGGTGTTTTTCGAACAAAGACTTCTTGGGATTCCCAAAGGGCAACTACTTGGGGTCCACCGATTTTTCGGTGGGCTGATATTATCGGTCAATATTAGCCATTTGGTCATCTATTGGCAGACAAAGGAAAATACACAAAAACTAACTGATTCGTGAAGCCTGGGAAAGAGCATTATGGAATAAATGAATTTAACTAGTTTTGTTAACATGTGTCTGAAATAAAAAACATAATTGGAGATATATCAGATTTTTAAATCACCAAATCAGTATCAGTCTTAAAAATCCTTTATTGGTGGGGATCTAGGAGCTGTTCCAAGGCCTACTTACCTTGGACAGTGTTTTTTCTGTTTAACCACCAATAAAAATGCTAACATGACATAATGGCATTTGACACTGTAGCAACAACAACTGCAACGAGATAGAGCGTGAAACACCCAGTATAACGTCATTATGCTACATGTGGCGTGGACAGAATAGTGCAGCTGCAGCAGTTTCTTCATTTTCTCGCTGCATTGCTTTACCCAGTGCAGAAACCCAACATAGCAATTTAACATGAAATGCAAGCTAAATTTTTAGTCAGTGTTGCGTGTTTTTTTTTTTTTACTTTGGTCAACTACATGGTGATTCGCTATTAGACAGCTAAACTTTACGTGGATTATTTTTGTCAGTCATCAGTGCTGCAGCAGTGTACAGTTACATCTTGACCAATCACCATATATGTGATTGGTCAATACAGGCCTAGAGACCAACTAGGCAACCATCTGGCAACTTCTAGTTGCAAGGAAAAAATGTGTATTCTATGATGAGCTGGGGAGGTGTTTCTCGCAAACGTTAATGTGAAACTGGCTTTAAGGAGGTACAAAACCTGTTGTTTTGGTTGCTAGTGGGTTGTTGCAATTGGTAAAGGTTTGTGTGGAAGATGCTGACTTTTCTTCAAAAGCTTGCAAGCTACTCACAAAGCAGGAGACAATCTATGAAAAAAAATATTCGCCTTAGAAACAAAAGTTCTTCCTCAGTGCTACAACCTTTACTTTGAAACCACCCTCTCGCTTTCCAGTTTGCAACACAACTTTATTTGCAGCTCTGAAATCAAATGACAAACATCTGCAAACTACAAGCAGAGGTTGCCAGGTTGTTGCCAACTTGTCTCTAGGCCTGTATGACTGAGGCCTAAGTTACTCAAAGGTCTCGCTTGTGATATAAAATACTTTCCCTAAAGTTGGAACTAAAAAAGAAAATGCAAGAGGTTCTCAAGGGAACTAAGAGCCAGCGCCACTTGAGAACTAGTTTCAAATGTTTTAAAGTATCAGATTTGTATGCCTCTGAGCTTATCAATTCCTTTATCAATGCCTGCAGGTGCTGGCAGTGTGCACTTTGATTGCAAAACAACGTCATACACGTGTCTAGTGCTACCACATAAAGGAGTTATGGCAGAGAGGAAGAAGTGGCTCAAAGCATGACTTGATTTCACTAAAAAACATGAGAACAGTTCTGGTTGCAATGACTGCAAAGTGATTATTTCAAGTGGGGATGGAAACACCAGCAACATGCTGAAACATCAAACACACAACGTGAGCTTCACTTCCATGTATGTGACACTCTAAATACATGCAGAACAAGTGCTATTGCCACCGTCGCCCAACAGTGCTGCTCAGTGGTAACTGGCACTAAATAAGCTGAAATATAATAACATTAGCACCATGCTTAAAGTTTAAATGAAAACAAATGCCACACAAACATGCTCTCATTTCCTCCACCTCAGATGCTGATGGATAGACTGATGTTACAGCTAGCATTAGGCAGTACTCTGTTTGGGACTTTAGATAATAAAAGAGTTGTTCTGACAACAAAACCTCGCTGTACTCATTTTCTCACATAAAATTGAGCCAAGAATTGATAAAGAACCAGATCAATAAGCACATCACATTAAAGAAATCTACAAAATCTACAAAATCTATCAATTCCCATCTCTAGGCTTGACACAAAAAACTACCTGCCATTCAGAATGGGAAAAGCGTGACTGATCCATGTTGCTTATTTGAACTGTCACAGGAATGTTAATGGAAACCTGGATGTAATAGCATAAATCATCAAAGTGCGCCAATGCAAAGAGCTTATAGGGTAGGTACTTCAATTTCTGGTAAAAGTTTTCAATATCTGGATTCAGATTTTTTCATAACAACTTACTGCCAAACACGCCTGTCCCTCACACGTTTCAAAGCCTTTCAGTGACTTTTTAAAAAGTCAAAATCATTGTCTATGGGACAATGAATCATGTACTATTCTAGTCTTCTTAACTCTGATCTAATATTCATCACACATCTGACAGAACTGCTGGATCACTTCATCAGCTGGAATCAATAGAAAAATCATCGTGATAAAAAGAAATTGCTCACCTGATGTTTATTGTAATCTTGAAAAGGTCTAGAACTCTGTAGGTCATTATTTCTTAAAGTCTGATTAACCTCCCTCACTTGAGGTCATAAACAGATTGATTACAGTTTCATTATGTAGACACATCATCAAATCATTTTTCAGTAAACTAGATCCCCTATAGTCTCAACTACTGACCACAAAGAGCTCATGTTATAGAAGAATATTTATTCATCTCTGGTTTACAATAAAAAAAGACAATTTGACTGTCATTAGCTACTTTATACTACAAGTTCCTTCACTACCACGCGACTTGGCCTGCTAATTGTGGCTTTCTTTCTTAATTTATATTACCTGACTTACTGTTTTTACTTTACCGAGGAATGGCAGAACCGCCTTTACACCTGAGTACACACCGTACTCAGGTCTTAGGTAAATGTTAAATGATTCAAAATGCCACCATCTCACAATACTGTGATGATTATTTGGAATGTAAGGTATTTTGCCTTAATAACCAAGAACAAACTTTTCTGGTAAACTAAATTAAGTTTACCTTTTATATGACAAAATGGATCACATGTGAAATAGTTTAAAACTGCAATAAGCAGAAATCAAAAACAGGCAAAAACAAACAACAACAACCACAACAAAAAGACATAACAGACACAAGAACCACAGCTTTTCTCCACCTTTGTCTAGTGAAAGGCCATGGTTATGCACATGCTCTTTATGCCATGTCATTTGCCTTCGAACAGGATTCGAAGCCATTCTGCATTAAGTGAACTTAAAAAAATGTCTTTGCACAATGGATTTTATTAAAATTCAATTATAGTTTTCTAGTTAATGTGAAATATTCTACAGCCTGGCCAGGAGTGAATGTGGGCTTTTAGGAAGTGAAAAAAGCAATGGACAAGGGGTGCACTGGATTATCATACTGCTTTCATAATTGATGAAGGCCAAAGTGAAATTTGATTGATTCCCCAGCCTTACTTTTTGCTATTCACTCTCAATCTGGGTTTTCCATCTAGATTTTCTAAAGCCAGAGGCCAGGCTTAAAACAGTACGTCAAACTTCAAGTATCTCCAGTGATTACAGTCATGATCTGATTTAACAAGTGATTTGTTGTGCAGCTGTAGTGAACAATATTAAGTCAGCAAAGACAAATGCCGAATAAGAAACGCTGATGCATAACTTCGCCAGCACCACACTTTGATAGTTATCCATTCAGCCTCGAGTGAACAAAGAAGGGCAGAGGGCTTATAGCCATCATAAACAAAATGTATCCCCTTACAGGAAATTCCGTCGCCACTTATCTCAAGCACAATAGCCCTTTTTAATGCTCATAAATGGCAAATACATGTTTAGTGGGTGGAGCTCAGTTAGTGACAGAAAGTGAATGTTTTCCAGTTTCATATCTTGTGGGAAAACCCAGCAAATGTACTGAAGACAATTCACTGACGTACCAAATACAGCAGGAGGCAAGGCCATACATAACATGTAGCTGTAAAAGACGTAGGCTATGGACTTTCCATACACTACCTCTGTTCTGAAGAAGTGACAGTGAGGGAACAAAGTGTGGACTTTTAGATCCCCTGCGAGAAATCCTCTATAACCACATAGTCACATATCACATTGTTTAGTCTACTGAAAGTGGCAGCTTTGCAGTTGCTTTACTAACTACATCTCTAACTGTGCCTTTATGTGTATTTAAGATCTTCTATCTTAAAAATGCACTCTAATCCTGAATGATTTTGTTCACTTTAATCTGCCTATTTAAGCGACTAGCAGCAACATGGCAACCAGAGACCAGAGAAAGTCAATGACATTCAGCGACTTCAAACAAAAGGAGCAAAACAGCAGCTACGGGGGGGGTCTCAAATAAGGTTCTGTAAAGTTCCCAACATCAAAAGTTTTATGACAAATGAAATTTTGAAGTTTCAATTTCAATGACACTAACATATTGAACAGATATCATAACCTGGGCAGTACACATACTGATGGTAACTGTTAAGTTCTCATTAAGTCAGCACCTAGTACCTATGACTAATAATAATATAATATCGTTAATGTTGGAACTAACATTATTCCCCATCCCTAACATTAAGATATCACAATGCTCTTTGTCTAAAAAGTGTTATGTTTCTCATAAAGTCCCAGACTGAAGCTGAGAAAAAGCAACAATGGCTTACACTCCAAATTGGTCTACAAACACAGATGGGAATCTTACAAGCAAGCATGACATGGTCCAAAGTCTGTAACTGACAGACTGTTGTGACTATGCTGGACAGCTTTTTCCTTTGGGTCATGCTGCTAAAGCAAGCCACCATCAGTTCGTTCTTTCTACAGGAAACCAACAACCAACTTGAAATGCAGTGAAATGTTCAAATGCAGTGATCCGAGTGTAAAACAGAATCTGCCTAATTCACAATACTCTTTATTAGTGAAAAATTACTGAAAAAAAATATTATACAACAAATAAACCTGCAAAGAGATTGGAAGCACCACTTTTCAAGGAAACTGGACATAACTGATGATAAATGTGCAAAAAAACAAACAAATACTCATACAATACTGATACCATCATATATTTCCATGTTTTTCTCTTGTAGATAAAAAAGTTGACCAACTGTCGAAGTGACAACAACAAAGTTTACATAAATGAAAAGTGAGTGTGTAAAAATTTGACAGCTAGGAGATCGCAGTCAACTCAGTTCTGCTTTCTTACGCCTCCCAATTCAACTCCATGATCCAAGCTGCTGTAGGACAAACATGTTTTAATCAGCCAGCATATCAAGAAAATTAAATTTAGACTGTACCCCATGAATGGTGCGGCCAGCTGGCATGTTTCTGTAACAGTTTGGACCAGGTCTGCCCCGCAGTTTTTCCCTATCTGTGGAAAGCTATCAATCCATTGTTTACCTCAGCTGTCAATGCTGGTTGAAAACCTTTATTTAATCTGAGCGAGGCTGTAAAACTTTGTGAAAAGATAAGGATACGGGTCAGTGTGTCAAAGAAGCTCACTTCTGTCTGATGACAGCCATACTGCCGTATTGTGGTTTTTGCCACAATAGCCGCTGGTAGTCAAACTATCCCTGAAGTAACTTTGTTGGAATCTTAGAGAATAAACTTTCATGAGATGTAAAAATGTGATCAAACTGTTTATCAGAGGGAAAGTGTGATTTTTAGGATATCGTGAGGGAACATGGTGACTTCCACAAACCACAAACCTACTTCAATGTATTTTGAATTTATATTACTCAATTCTTTTAATTGACTGATATAAGTTTTTAAGTTTAGGAGAATGCATCAATGAGTTGGAAGACATAATTGTTCACTAATGTATGTATATTGATGAGTACATTTTTTTTTTCTATTAAATACCTCAAAAAATGACTAACTCCACTGTTACTGGGTGGGTTGTTTTTTGTTGACTTGCTCTTTCACAATAACACAAAGTGGGTAAAAGGCAGACATGCAGATTTCTATGCAACCAGATTCAGCCCAAAACGCTCATCTCCAGCAATACCTCTAACTTTGCTGAAGTGGTGACAACAGCTATAACTTTGTCATAAGAACAAGCCAAGACACATGACAATGCCTCTAGTTCCAAACCCACTTCATAACTGCACATTCAGCATACAGCCCAAAAGTGACCAACGCTTTAATCACTGGGAGTCCTTCTGGGAAACGTTGACAAAGAAGGTTTTGCAAAGCTAAGGTTAACAAAACAAGAAAATTACAACTTTTCACAAACTAACCTCACTCCTGGAATGGCTTCCATCAAAATTACAAAACAATACCATATCTGGAGGTGGATTTTTCCCTTTAAATCATAACTCCTTCAGTTGAGCTTCAGTTGGCCGGTAATAAAAGCCAGTGGCTGTACTGTGTGAAGCTTCCAGGTGTGAATGTGAAGCAGGGTGCTGCTGTGGCATGCACGCTCAGCAAACCTTCACTGGCTGAAAAATAAAGGGTGAACAAATTGGACTAAAGCAGTCCTGAGCTCCTGCCTTACGCCTACGTAAGGGCAGCGCTGAGAATAGGGGGCCATCAGAATTCCATCATAATTAATTATGTTTATAGTGACTAATTAAATCTGATTGATGCAGGCATGAAAACTATGACAGTGGGCTGAAAGGGAAGAGTAAAATGTGATTACTTACAACTCCACTGCCACACATTACATCAAAAGCATTTTAATTTTTGTTTTAATGAGGTTTGATCTAACCTGCACAGATCAGCCTTGGCTATCAGCATTTTTATATACAGAGAGAGATAGATTTCAACACTAGCCACCACATAAAGTGGAATATAATGCCTTAAAATTGCTAAATATTACTATGTTTATTAATTGTGTAAACTGCTTGACAATATAATTACACTTAATTAATTGTGCAGTCCTGTTCTGTACGAGGACAATTATGATCACAGACGGATTATTGGATTGGGAGCACTCTGTACAATTTGTTCTGTAAAAAACAGTCTCATTATATCAGGTCTCTGTTACCGAGGGCATTGTATATAGGTTAGTTTTCTCCTACCTTTTCTTTTTTGAATCGATAACGCTTTGGCAATAAGAAAGTTAGTTTGTGCCTTGCTATTGTACCTGGACACGTTATTGTGGCTTGACAGCTTGTGTCGATGTAAAGAAATCAATATGCATTGAATAAGTGCAATTAAAATTCAACTGTAGAGGCTCCGAGTGATATTTACTCAGCGCAATTTGGGTCCTATCCAGGATTTGTTTACGTGCATTACTTCTACTTTAATCAGAACACAACGATCTTACTGGGAAATGTGGGTCGTTGTCTTTACAAAACAGTGTTTTGATAGCGAAGAAAGTCTAAAAATGACTGTTTCTGACCTCTGTATGGCACTAAAAATGCACGATCTGCTCCGCTAACATCTGCACTTCCCATGGCCTTGAGCAAGCAATTGAACTGACAAATGTCCCAGTGGAGCATCTCAGCGACCAATGGTGAGATGTCTGTGGCTGTTTCCAGGTGTAAATATGTGCAATCGTATGAATAATAAGCAGCTGCCAAGACAAAGCATGTCTGCTGAAAGATAAATAAATAAAATCTCCCCACAGTATTCAAAGACAAAAAGAATAAAAATAAAGCAGCGAACGCATCGAGTGACAGTGTGCACAGTTGCTGATAATGACAATAATATGCTGGCGATGCTGATAAAAGTTTCAACATTTTAAAAACAGAACATTTTTTTTCATGCAAGCTGGTTTCCATTCACACTGCTTCAGTGACATGTCACACAGGGATATCCTACCAGGCACCTTTTGCTCCTCACAGGTCAGAGGTCACAATAACTTCCAAGAAACAGAAAAGGAGAGTTAACTCACACTACTTGACCCTTGCCCTGTATTCCCCATGTGCCCCATTATGTGCTTTGACTCCACAAGAAAAAAAAGAGTGTGTGACTGCGTGTGTGTGTTTCAATCATCTGCAACTTTGAAAATTATTTTCCAGCACCAAAAATAAAGCAAAAAAATACTCTGGTTTATGCAAACTAACCACATGCTGCTGCTAATACCCAAACACCAACATTAGATTACCGCAGTCATTTTGCTGCCACATAATAAACCACGTGAACACGGGCTTTTGATATCAACATCAATCACTGCCTAATTATATTCTGTTTCCTGGTTTGGGGAGGTTAAAGGTGGCCTGTTAGCAAGTAGCAGGCTAAAGCTAAGGCTAACACTGGCAGAAGTAAAAACAGTTCACACATGCACACAACTCACAAACAAGGCTCCAAATCACGTGTAATAAACGCCAGCCTTGGGTGGCCTTTAGTTTGCATCCGTTTGGGGCTAAAAATCCAGTATTTGCCGAAACTCGTGAGCAGACAGGCATCACAATGTGGCTATAGTCGTAGCCTCCCTTGAGCACGACTAGAGCAGAAACTTCAAAACCGACATATCATTTATACACATTAATTATACATCAATTAATCTCACATGAAAGTCTCGCAGAGTCTCGCTGGCGGACGCCTCGGAGAGAAACAGCCCACCGCCACCAGCGGTGCAGCAGGGCAGTCAGAGCGGGCAGAGAGCTCTCAGTGCCCCGCCGTGTGCCAGCCTCGATGCCCGGTAGGATTTGGGAGTCCTCAACTGGCCCGGGCCGGTGTGTGCGTGCATTCAGCGGAGGGAGGGAGCGAGGGAGGGGGCGGCAGCGGAAAATGGACAAAAAAAGAGAACGAGAGAGCTCCTCTTTTTTTATTTTTGAATGTCAATGATGGTTTTCAACTCCCCTCAACACATACGTTTATCGTCTGGGGGACCAGGGGTATGAAATGTGGCACAAAAATAGTCGGGGGAGAGGGGGGATAAAATATTCAGCAGTTCCCGTCTCCCCTCCGCTCCGTGCCAGCGCGGTGTGATGTCCGTTAAGACCGAGTTCCCTCCTCCTTCTCCGGCCGAATGGCAGATACCGACATGGGACAGACACGCGTTGTTCCCCCTCCAAAATGTCGCTTAAGCTATATCACAGCGAATAAATGCTTTATTGCATCTCCACCAAAAAGCGGACTCAGGAACCACGCGGGGCTATCTTCACTCTGAGGAACTAAGATTCTTAAGGTATTTTTTAAAGGAGAAGCGGGGGGTCTACAGCGGAGGGCGATCCTGGCACTCCATCTTTAGCCGACATCAACAGGTCATCCCGGGACACAAATGCGCTGCAACTGTGGGCGAGACAGACGGATGGATCCGGCATGGCGAGAGAGGAGAGGAGAGGAGAGGAGGGGAAAGGAAAGTAGGGGGCTGGCTGTAAAATCTTAACCCATTTACCGACAGCAGCCTATGCCATGATATTACACAAATAAGCAACTACCAGCGTCGTTCAAATGCAGCAATGTCTAAAAAGGAAAGGGGTAAATGCACGCCTCGTTCAAACCTCAGGTAGTTTTTGAGAAAGTTCAGGAATGCTGGAGAAAGAGGAGCACAGGTCTCACGAGAAGACAGTTGCCCAGGGGCAGCCCGCGGCGACGAGTGAGTGGTGCCGGTGTGAAGTGGTTAAAGTTTTGGTCTGTCCCCAAGCACCCATCCCCCATAGCAGCCAGCACAACTTTACCACCCCACTCCCCTAAAAAACAATAGCCTAACCTCCACTTCAACAAAACGCCGAAGCCCCATACACCACCCCTCCATCTAAATTCACCCACAGAAATGTAAGCACATACAAACACACAGTGGTGACACGGGCAACTAGCAAACCCCCCCCCCAACCACCCTCCCCAACGGGCCGAGTCCGAACCGTTACACACGGTGACCCGCCGAGCTTCCACTCACCCCTCGGCTGTGTTCGCTGGAAAGTGTTTCAATGGAGGAGCAATGCAGAAGCAGTCTAGTGTCTCCCTCCGCCTCACTACAGACACTCATTCACTGTGACTGTACGCCGTGAACCAGCAGCGGAGCAAGCATACACATACATTACTTTGCGAGCGCGCAGGATGGCGGGCGTGCACGCACGCACACACAGGTGCCAGCGAGAAGAGCGCGGAGCTATCGAGGAGGACGCAGAGGAGCAGAGCGGGGATTTTTTTTAAAAAAAACTCTCCCAGGGGTTGCAGACTGATCGCAGAGCTACCGATGGAGAGACAGACACACACACAGAGGCTGTCTGCACTATTTTATTGGACACTTTGTTTACTGTGTGCTATAATGTCAGCAGTTCACAGGTGCCTAATCTAAAATGACTAGCCCACCTATTGATGTATTATTAGTGTCTTTACATCAAAAAAGTCAGAGCTGCATGATGTCATAACTTCAAACCAAAGTAAAATAAAAGTTTACCTCAGTGGTAATCAAAATAAACCTCACCAAATCTTTAATTTGTCTCCAAAGCCTTTAAAAACAAGTTAAGGGGTAAATTATAGGCTCGCCCACACACTCACTCTGTTTTCTATTCAGTGCAGACAATGCGGAGCAAAGTTTACATTTTTCTGCATTTAAAGATATAGTGATTTTTTTTCATGTCAAAATGCATAATTGTTTTTTCATCGCTTTTATTTGTTTTATACAAGGCAAAACTGTTTTGTTTTTTCGTTCTGAAAGATGGTTAAATAAGACCGAAATAATTTAGAAAGCAGGTAGAAATGCATAGAAAGACAGCAATAGTCACACGGGTAATGTAAAGACAGATGTAGCCCAACAGCATTAAAACTGGCGGTAATCAGATTACAAGGAATAACGGATCACGGGTTCGAGCCCACGCGCCGCTGCGGGCAGGTAGACAGGCAGCGTCCCCAGCCGACCCGACCGTCTGAGCCCCACCCACCAGTCCACCCACTCAACCCCACTCACTCACCGGCGTGTCTTTGGTGCTGGAACCAATTCTCCTCCGATGCCCGACACCGCACGGACGTGAAGCCTACCGGGCCGGCGGTTCGATTCCCGCTGTCTGATCTGTACTGAGAGTGCGTCTAGACTCCGGGCAGGTGAGCCCTCCGGGGCCTCCAGGCGCTGCGCACAGTGAATACTAAACAGGATGAGACTGCATTCAGGCACGGCACTGCGCTCCCCGCTCTCTCTCCCTGTCATGCCAAATACTATTAACTCTATAATTCTCCTGTGTCAGATGTATAGCGCCACGCTCTCTGGGCATTCATTGTCACAGCGCCCCCATCCAGATGTTCAGGCTCGTGTGCGTACAGTAGAAGCAGAACCCTCTATTTTTTATTTTTCCCCCCATTTACAGTCAACCATGTCCCATTTTATGGAAGCTGGCTGCAAACCGCTCAATAAGCAGATGGTAGATATTTGATAGTGAATGCGAGAAAGCCTGCTGTATATGCAATATATTGCTTTTCAGTGTAACTCATTCACTCTACTGTTCAAGTTGTAACCTATAAAATATTTGTAGCCAGGTGAAATAAAAAACATCACACAAAACAAAAAAAACATCTTTAGGTAATCAGGTATAACTTACACTTCACCACCAGAGCTGAAGCTCTGTTTCAGGAATAAAATGGGATGCGAGGTCTGACCATTGCTGTACTTATTTTATTTTAATTTAAGGTTGTTGGGTTTTTTTCCCCAAACTGCTAACATTAAAGCACAGCGAGAGATCTGTGCTGAAAGCATGCTCACATGATCTCTCTGCATGTCAGCTAAAGGACAATCTCAGGATTGAGTTTGACAGTGTGTTCATTTAGACTGATGTAACAGGGAAATAAAGGAGATGTTCTTCTACCGCACAATGTTAAAGTAATACAGGTTAACCCAAAATACAAGCTGAATCTATCTCAGAAACAAGAACCAAGTTTACTGTATATAAATAAATAAGATTGTGGGAATTGTATCAAATATTTCTATATGGCATAGATGTGGCCCGAGGCAGTGTTTATGCAAAGTTTCATCAAGATAGGCCACTTGTCTAGGATGCAATAGTGAACACACAAACATACATATACTACAATCATCATTATCATCATTATTTATATTATTTTCATTATCATTATTATTATGATTAGTAGTAGTAGGATTGTTGTACAATGTATTACAATGCAAAATGTGCAATACTGTAATAAATTCAGTTCAGCTATTTTATTGTTAGCACATGCAGAAGACTTGTTAATGTAAAAAATATAGTGAGAGAAATTGTACTTTAACCAGTAATGGCTTCAGCAGTTGTTACAGTACTCATATAGCATGCTCCAGTGTACATTTCAATACATCTTATGCTTCAGTAGAGCTGTAGGTGTAGCAGAGCACCTTGTTGAAACCTGAAAAAAACAACAATTTTATCAAAATAATCTTGGCTGCAATGCAGGCTTGTAGTAAGACTCATAAAAGTTGTTTATACTTGTAATCAGCTGATTTTGAAGGCATTTTTTGTGGCACACACTCACAACGTGTAGAAACATTCCTCTGAGATTTTGGTCCATATTTGACATGACAACATCACACAGTTGCTGCAGATTTGATAGCTGCACATTCATCATGTCAATCTCCCATTCCACCAATCCTGAAAGTTGTCTATTGGATTGGGATCTGGTGACTGTGGACACTATTTGAGTCCAGTGAGGGATATTAAGGATGGATCCATGAAAAGATGCCTCACACCAGACAGCATTTTTCCAATCTTCAATTATCACATTTTTGTGAGCCCCTGTCAACTGTAACCTCAGTTTCCTGTTCTTCGCTGACAGCAGTACAGTCTGCTGCTGCTGCTGCTGCTGCTGTAGTGCACCTTCTTCAAGGTTTGACATGTTGTGCATTCGGAGATGCTCTTCTGCATACCTTGGTTTTAACAAGTGGTTATTTCAGTGCTGTTGCCTTCAGCTTGAAACAGTCTGGCAATTCTCCTTTGACCTCTGACATCAACAAGGCATTTTCACCCAGAGAACTGGGGCTCACTAGATATTTTCGACATTGAACGTGAGCAGGCTATCTTGACCATATCTACAGGTGTGAATGCACTGAGCTGATGTCATGGGAGTGACTGATTCGAAAACTGAATTTACAAGTAGATGAAGAGGTGTAGCTGATAAAGTGTGCAGTGAGTGTATGAATCACAATGTTTTCAGCATGTTTTATGCTTTCAAATAATGTGTACAAAGTTATAGGATTTCTGCAGTGGCAATAAAAGATAATTGAATAAAGCACAAGCATCTGAAATAGGACATAACTGTCTAGGAAGTCGAGCTTATTGTAGGGAAGGTCAAGCTTGCTAGAAACCGCTGGGTTCTAATGTTCGCCCCATTATCTGAATAAACATGGCGTTTTTATCTGCTGGAATATGAACAGACCCGGGTTTGCTGTGTCGTAATTAGATTGCCACAGAAGCACAAAACAGAGACAGTGACACAATGACCCTCTTCAGGACTGCACTGCTGATATTGTGCAAAAAAGCCTTCGTAGTTGGTGTGGCTACAGCTTTCCAGCTTTGCTCTCTATAATAAAAATAAGACATGATTCATGTATGTATTTCCTATCAGGAAATACATACATGAATCACGCCTGACGCTGTCTCTCTCCTCACAGCACCCTGGGTGTGACAGCATTGTCATCTGCAAGAAAATGTCAAGAGCAGCACAAATGCAAGCTTTTAATTGTCTCATCATTTTCACGCAATAACGACCTACATTTCATTTACCGCTCCTGTACAACGCGTGCAGGCGCACGGCACTGACCCGAGCTGACCTTATTTTCTCTAAGGCAGTTTTTATCTCCTCACATCATAGGTCTGAGTTAATCCATAGGCTATGTTTAGCCTTTTCATCAGAATGCATCACTAACTTCGGGCACGGTGAGATTAAATTAGATTATTCATGAAAGCAGACTGATGTGTTTTCCAGTTTCCTCGCATGTTCACTGCGGGGGAAAGTAGGCCAGTTTGCGCAGCAGCAGAGCGATAGACCCTCTCTCATGTGTCCTCACGTTACACTGTTTCCCTGACATTACACGGCTGTAGGCGGTGGGGAGGGGAGGGGGCGGGGAGCAAGCCTTTTTAGCGCTCTCTTTTCTGCCCGCTCGGGCCTCCGTAGAGTCGCTCGCCTCAAACATGGCAGCTTCCATGTGTTAACGTGAGAGCGAGCCGCAAGCGGTGTGTAACAGAAAGTAAACAGCCAGCACAGGGGTGCCCATTGCTTTGGACACAAAAAAAATAAAACTTCCGAGAAAACAGGAGAGCCAGTGTCCACGCAGAGGAGGTGACACGGGTAAAAGCGCTTAACCTTTGCTTATTTAGCCTAGCTAGTGAACATGCTAATTAGTTTGCGGCGATAACGTATGCTGTATGCAGAAACGTTACCGTAGTAGCATCCGTTTCGGCTCCAGTTTAACGGAGCAGAGATTTACTCACTGTTATTCTATTGAACGACTAAACTCTAGGACCTACAAAGGTGAGTTTAAAGTACATTTTAGAGGATATTTCATATTAAAGTGGTGAAGGAGTCTTAATCCATCAGTGACTGGGCTAGCCTGTACTCGGCACTGCTGTGTAAGCCATTTAAAAAGTTAAAACTTCTTTGGGGACTCAAAGGGTACCATTGACATTTTGATGAGCATGATAAACCAGTTTGCAAAAGATGAATGTGTTCGTTTACACTCCAGTGAAAGGAAAGGCTCAGGTATGTGGCTTTTTGTCACATCACAAATGAAATATGAGTTTCTAAGTTCGGTCAGAAAACCTATTTACCGTTTAAAGCTTTTCTAAGAAAACAAGGACAATTGCACCTCTCACTTTCATTTATTTTTATTAATCACAAAAGTGATCAACACCTGCTCAGCTGCTCATTCAAAGAAATCAGCTAGAGATCATCTGGTTTATAACAGAGTTAATGTGCTAATGCTAATGTAGCTGATGACTTGGATATCCAATGTTATGACTAAGGAAAAACCAGCATCCAGAGTTTTGGCCACCAATGCTAGCAGAACACCCTTTAATTCATCAAAAGCAGGAACTCCAGACGAGTCAAGCTCTACTGATGTGGTATTGTCATGGTTATAGTGTGTACTGTCTCACACAAAATGACCCAAATTTTTTGAGATCTGATGACTGCCAAGGCTGTAGTGTACCATTAAGAATCACATGTAACGGCTCTTTATTGAAGATGTGTGTGATTCAAGTCTGTATTGAGGAAACTGTGAGGTTCTTTTTTCCCCAAGCCAATATACTACTTAAGACATTTTAAATGTGTGTTTAATTGCAGCCATTGTGGCTTTATGCTGGTGCGGACAGCCCGGCTGTTCCCCTTCATCATCTCCCATCACCTGCATCCCTCTCGCACACATTCAGCCGGACAGGCATTTCGGTGGAGTGCAGCTGCTGCTAGCAGGGGAGTGAGATTCATGGAAACTGAAGTTCCTGCATCTAACCCTCCAGCCGCATCTGCTGAATCTACAGCAGATGGCACGGGCCAGTCCGCCACTAGCTCTACAGGTGACCAGGAGAAGACGCCTTCTGTGGGACTGTTACCAGGAGAGACAGTGGTTAAAGAGGGAAAGGCAGCCATCTTGTTCCCCAGTGCCAATGAGGTGTTTTATAACCCAGTGCAGGAGTTCAACAGAGATTTAACGTGAGTATGACCTTGGCCTTTATCGCCACTTGCAAAGTATCCACAACTGTCTCCATGTTAAATGTAAAACTGATTTCAGGTGGAACAGTAACAGTCAAAGTGTGATTTAGATAAAATAAGGTGTCTAAATCCAGGGTTTTCCAGGCTCATTGAGATGTGATATAAGCATGTTTTGACCATGTCATTGACACTTTATGAAACATAGCGTGTATATTAAAGAGAGACAAGACCCTACTTGTTGGGTCTATATGTCAGAGAGTTGGACAAGCTAAACTCTGTAGCTATGTAATTAAGACAGAATTTTGTAGCTGTGATTAAATCTAGAATGCAGCTCTGTACCCCCTCCTGTAACCTGTGCTGTAGCCTTAAGTATACCCACCTAACATTGACACTAAAATGACTCAGTGAATTGTGACATGTGTGTTTAGTAGGAATATGTGGTCTAAATACAGCGTTTTGTTTAGCACAAGGATATTACTTCTGTAAAACAAATTACAGCAGGTGGTAATTGTGTCGAGCATGCCCATTATACTACTAAAATAGCTTGTATTCTCCAAACATATTCACTGTGAACATATGCAGTTTCTTTATTTTCATGGCTTGGATGATCCATGCATTGACTCTGTCCTGAGGTCTCGCTTCTTCCTGTGTTTCTGTTATAGTAACTTGTGTTTAATTAATTATCCAGAGCAACACAGACACAAACCAGTATACAATCCCAAGTGCAAAAAGTTGGGACCCTGTGCGAAATGTAAATAAAAACATATTTTAGTGCATAAACAGAGACATTTTATTACATTATTTGCTCATTTTGAATTTTATGGCAATTGCACATCTTAAAAGTTGGGCTGTGGGCAATAAAAGGCTTGAAAAGTAAGTGATAACATAAAGAATCACTTGGAGGAACATTTTTCAACTAATTAGGTTATTTGGCAACAGGTCAGTAACATGATGGAGAATCAAAAGAGCACCTTAGAGAGGCAGAGTTTGTCAGAAGTAAAGTTGGCCAGAGGTTCACCAATCTGTGAAAATAATCAAAATAAAAAAAAATTCTGTAAAATTACAGAAATATCTGTGTGAAGGGACAAGGCCATAAATCATTACTGGATGCCCTCAGGCAGCACTGCATTAGAAACAGGCATGTTTCTTTTATGGAAACCACTGCGTGGGGTTAGGAACACTTCCAGCGGGCTATCTACTGGCGGTTAAATCATGGGATGAACATGCTCCAGAAACGCTGTTGTCTCAGGGCCAAAGCCTGTTTAAAATGGACTGAGCCAAAGTGGAAAACTGTTCAAAATGTGCAATTCTGTTTGGGAAAATGTGAACACTGCATCATTTAACATTGTAGTAGAAGAGTCCCGGTGCTGAAGTGGCCTGCCTCGGGGCAGGATTTCACTTTCATCAGATGGTGACGTCCCAGTGGCTTAATCCATCCTTTATGTACAGTAACAATCTGTGCATTTCCTGTCATTTCATAAACACAAGTGTGTAAATTAATAGAAAAAGTCACAAAAACCCCTGAAATGCTGCTGACTTTCCCTGGTCAGGGAGAAGATTGTTAAAAATTGCTTCTACAGTAGCCTCAAAAGTATTTGGAATGTTAAACAATCAACAAATTTCCTGAGCTTCGTTTATCTTTCATTTTTTATAGGATGAACTTTTAAGAACTTGCCATTTAAAAAAAAAAAAAAAGAAAAAAAAAAGTGCCGTACCATATCGTACCATGCAAGGTAGTATTGAGAGACGAACACTTCAGAGTACAACTCGGGTCTGAAAACCTAAAACCTTCAGCAGGACACGGCTTCACATAGAAAACTCATCACTCTGTTGCAGTTTGACAACCTTGTTTGAGCATCTTTGGAAAGATTGATCCACAACAACAAGAAACTACAGGGCAGGATTTGTAATTTTTTTTTGTAACTTTCTTATTAGTCATTCATCCGTGTGGACGTAGTCACAGGAGCTGTGTCTGAAGGAGAGAGAAGGTCCTGAGAGTTACTGCTCTGCCTGGAGCCCGTTCTCATTTTTCTCTCACGTGTGCATTTAGAAGTAAACAATCCCTTTCTTCTTTCCAGATGTGCTGTGATCACAGAGTTTGCGAGAGAGTTGCTGGCTCAGCGAGGGGTGAAGGTGGTGGTGCCAGGCGAACAGGAGAGGGTGGTGGTCTCTCTGTCAGAGGAGACGAACGAGGCCGAGGCACAGGCGGAAGAGAAAAACGGATCAGAGGAGCCAGCTGTAAAGGCAGCTGTGGGGGAGAAATGTGAGGTATGTAAGTCTTCTTTTAGTGCGGTTGCACACCAACAGACTTTTATTGCTATGTATGAATACAAATGCAGAATTTTAATGGTACATGTATCCAGCTTCTAGTTTAGAAGATTTTGTTCATGCATATGATTTATTTCACCAGGTGGGCATAAATCCTACAGTTGAAGAAACTGATTTATTCACATGTGGAAGTTAAATAAATACCATCTGAAAACATTTGGCTCCAATAAAATGACCTGTTGACCCGTAACATCGCTCCTCACACAGGAAATGACATTAAATACTTCAGGATGATAACGAACATGAACAAGGACGGGCAGAACAAGTGGTGTACTTGTATTTCTATGTGAATGGTTCTGTATCTAAAACCGTTATTACTGCCCAAAAGTACCTCCCATGCTAAAATGATATGCACTGGTTCCAGTGGAAAATCCTTCCATAAAGGCCAGTTTCACACTTTGGGGGCTACAAGTGGTCGAGAGGCAATTGGATCATTTTCAAGAAACTTCAAAACATGTCATGAAGTTGAAATAATCTCATTAGTGTCATTAGACTGGAGGTTTTTGTCTTTGTTTTCTTAATTAGAACATTTACTGGTGATCCCAGCTTTCCCTGAATACAGCTCTCACATTTTTTAATTAGTTTCGGTTTCACTTTGAGTTGATTAGTTCTCAATAAGGAAGGAAAAACCTGAGAGCAGCGACCAGCTTTAAAATGAAAATGTTTTTTTGAGGGAATATGTACACAAAGGTAACAACGTTTTCACATTTTCTGTTTCAGCAGTTGTGAATTGACCTGGGAAAATTGAAGAGTTGTTCCACATAAGTAAACATAAAATTCTCCTCAGCACTGTTTCTGTGTCTTCCAGTCAGTCTTTGCATTCTTTTGCAGAGTCGATGATCAATCATGAGCTCAGTGAAGAATGTTGTTGTTAAAGAGTTGGATTCTTTTTTTATTGTTATTATCGAGTTATTGGAGACCAAAATGAAGCAAAATGAGAGTAAATGGAGTTGTAACTGTAAACTATATTGCTCTCTTGTGGGAAAACTTTCCTCAAGGTTTAGGAGTGTTTATGGGAATTTTTGAGCATTCTTGCAGAAGTGCATTTGTGAGGTGAGACGCAGATATTGGATGAGAAGCCCTGGCTAACAGTCTCCACTCTAATTCATCCCAAAGGTGTTCTGTCGAGTTGAGGTCAGGATTCTGTGAAGGCCAGTCAACTTATTCCACACCAAACTCGCTCATCCATATCTTTATTGACTTTGCTTTGTGCACTGATGTGCAGTCATGCTGGAACAGGAAGGGGCCATCCCCAAACTGTTCCCACAAATTTGCTTGTTTTTATACACCTGTGGCCATGGAAGTGATGGGAACACCTGAATTATATCATAGACTACTACACCATATATTTGGAGGTTGTGGTGTATTTTCAAAAACATACAGCAACTCTTTGATTAAAGAGCTCGTAATTATTGGCCAGTGATGTGTAATTTTCGTGTTCAGGACTTGTTTCTGTTGCTGCCAAGAGGCCAAAAAGTGCGTGTGTGTTTCTTTGTGAAACATTAAGTGTGTTTCCCCAAACCTTTTGTGTCAGCATGGTCTGCGTGTCCTGGAGGGCCTAGCAGCATCTGGTTTGCGCTCGGTGCGTTTTGCTCTGGAAGTCCCAGGCCTGCAGAGCGTCACTGCCAACGACTTCTCTGCTAAGGCGGCGGCTCTGATCGCCAGGAATGCCCAGTACAACGGAGTGAGCCACCTGCTCCAGGCCAGCTGCAGAGATGCCAGGTATGACTAGTCAGCATGTTCTGCTGCTTTACTTCACACTTTTATCAGCTCCACTGTTCAGTACCATCTTCTTCTCCCCCATACTTTTCTTGTTTTCATTGTCCTTCATTCTTTACCTTTGACCTCTTGTTCACATTTCTCATGAAGGTCTTTTTTTTTTTTTTTTTTTTTTTTTTTTTTTTTGCTTTTATCCAAATTTACCATTTAAAATAAATAAAAGTTTCTCTCCCGGGTTTTAAACACAGCATGCTGATGTATGACATGCGAGGGAAGAAGGATCGCTATGACGTCATTGATCTGGATCCCTACGGTAGCCCGACCTCTTTCCTGGATGCTGCCGTGCAGGCTGTCAGTGAAGGAGGTGGGTAGTTCACTGTAGCAGCTCTTCTTCTAGCTTTCATGACTTTGAGGGATGTTGAAAGTTTCAGATAACTGTAGTAACTTCAGGTATTTAACTAGTGCAGAGGCTGCTGACACATGCATGTATGCAGTCTTTCAAAAAGCCAACAGCATGGTGCATGTGTGTGATAGACTAAATGTTAACTGGCTGAAAGTTTCAATTAAATTTGATTTCTATAGCACCAAATCACAACAACAGCCACCTCTAGGATCTTTATATTCCATAGTAAAGATCGTACATTAAGGAACTCGGTCAAGTGACGGCCTTTTAAGGGACGGCTTAATTACTGCCACCTTAATTGCCTGTGGTACGTAGCCCAATAACGGAGGTAGAAGCTGACAGCACATGGAGCTGTTTTCAACACTGTGTTTCATCTGAAGTGAATTCAGATTACTTCTCAAAATTCACCATAGAATCAGTTTGGCAGCTGATCAGAAGTGGGCGAGAGATTGTTAGTGAAATAATTCTTGTTTGGTTTGATCCTTTTTAAGTGTCAAAATCACCTTGCTTGTCACAAAGCAGATAGAGAGTGTGTGTGTGTGTGTGTGTGTGTCTTTTTGTATACATGTATGATGTCTAATCTACATGGTTAAACTTTCAGTCTTTTAGATTTCTTGTCTTCTCCCCCCGCCCCCCCTCTCTCTCAGGTCTTTTATGTATAACATGTACAGACATGGCAGTGATGGCAGGAAACAGTGGAGAGACTTGCTACAGCAAATACGGTTCAGTCTCCATCAAAGCCAAATATTGTCATGAAATGGTGAGGGCACAGAGTATACACACAAACACACACACACTCTCTCACACTCTGGCTCACTCTCAGAAATGTGAAAATGACACATGCAGTACATGTAGAGTCATGTTTGCATTAGTGTGTGTGAGCATGCAGAATGTATCTGAGTGAGACGGTGACGCTGTAAGGAATCGTACATTCAATTTAGCCAAGTGAGATTTCGTGACGTTAAAAACGTGTGATATTTTATTCTTGTTGCGATCTTCTGAGGTTATAATCCTTCAGTGTGTACACTTTGGGAAAAGAAATCACAGAGCAATGATTGGCTACTTCTCCAGAAGTTCCTCTTCTTGTGGATCATCTCCCGCTCCTCCATTTTGGACTGCAGATAGTGACTCTACTCCCTGTTCAACCTGAAGGCATCAAGCCTGCACTTGCTTCAGGTACAGTATAAGTTGGACCTCTGGCTAGTAATGGATCACCAGGACAGCCGTCACCAGCTGCAGTCCAAGATGTTGGAGTCAGTTTCAGGATGAGAGACTCACGATTGACTTTTTTATTACATGTAATTAGAAAACTGCCTGAAAAGCCTTCAGTTGATCCAAAATGCTGCAGCGAGAGTACTGACAGGGACTAGAAAGAGAGAGCATATTTCTCCTATTTTGGCTTCCCTTCACTGGCTCCCTGTTGAATCCAGGGCATAAAAGATCTTTAATAATCACCCCCCATGTTATCTTAAAAACCTCAGAGTACTGCATCACCCCAGTAGATCACTTCACTCTCAGACTGCAGGCTTACTTGTGGTTCCCCTTCCTGTTGAGATTTGGGAGACAAACACCCTCTACCTTTAAGATTAGGCTTAAAACTTTCCTTTTTGATAAGGGATAAAGTTAGGGTTGGGTCAGGTGACCCTGAATCCTCCCTTAGATATGCTGCAATAGGGCTTGGCTGCTCGGGGCTTCCCCTGAGCCACTGGGTGTTTCTTCTAAAGTCATTATGTGTTTAATTATTAGTTATTATTAATCTTTGGATCACGTTCACAGTATGCCTTCGTCTCGTCTCTTTCCCTCATCCCAACGGGTCACAGCAGATGGCTGCACCTCCCTGAGCCTGGTTCTGCTGGAGGTTTCTTCCTGTTAAAAGGGAGTTTTTCTTTCCTACCATCACTAAGTGCTTTGTTGTTTCGTCAGATTTTTGAGTTTTCTCTGTATTATTGTAGGGTCTTTACCTTTATAATATAAGGAGACTGTTGTTGTGATTTGGCACTATATAAATAAAAATGAATTGGATTGAAATTAAATATTAGTAAAATAACAAAATATATGCAGAAAATTCAGAAAAAAGTAAAAGACACATAAAATATCTCTATATACCACACAATTTTACATGTTTGAAAAACAGAAGGATAAATTTTACGTTTATTTGATGAGTGAAAGTCACGAGAACTGCCATGACTGTTACCTGCCTGTAGGGAAACATGAGACAGGAAGACCTGTAGGTGGCTTTTTGAGATTTTAAAATAAGGGTGAAGGGCTTATCGAGTCATCTAAGTCAAACATGCAGCTGTCTCAGTGGGATCCAGATGGATAACAATAAATTACACGGTATACTTGGGCAGCCATCCAAAGAGGTGTCGTGTAGGCAACGCCGTTCGTGTTGAATATTTTCTTTGGCAGAAATACAAGAAAAGAGCAACTGGTGAATGTGTTTGCACCACAGCCAGAACATGTCATGTTCTCATAAAGGTCTTTTCTTCTTTTTCCCACCTTCTCATGTGCTATCATGATCTGATTTCATGCTGCATATAGCACAAGTAGTTTTCCACACAGAAGTAGAATTCACACCTTTTCTATCTGCGAGTGGCAGTAATGGAATATAAATGCACGGATCATTAAAAAAAACTCATAAATTCTATTTGATATGATGAAAAAGAACCCCTCTGCAGCCGAATAAAACTTCTTATCCAACATATTAATTTATAATTTCCTCACATCCCTGTAAACAGATCCGAGATGTTTTCCAGATTTTCACAGTAAGAGAAAAAAGTGCTGAATACGTGCCTCTCTCCATCTTTGAACTCTAGGCTCTGCGAGTCATCCTGCACAGTTTGGACCAGAGGGCGGGAGTGTACCAGCGATACATCCAGCCCCTGCTGTCCGTCAGCGTCGACTTTTACATTCGGGTCTTCGTCCGCGTCTTCACAGGACAGGCTACAGTCAAAAACTCAGCCAGGTGCTCGCTCACACACATGCACGCACTGTCTGCTAACAAAGGCTGATCTATACTGTGTGATGAAAGATGAATGATCCTGAAACTGGGTCACTGCAGCAACAAATGCACAAAGTAACAGCAGCAGGGGGATTTGTGAGAATAAAAGTAAAGTGCTAATAGAATAATAGAAATCTGGGTACGTGACACTAAAAGATGATATTATGACTGATGTGCTCAGTATTGAAACACAAAATGACACTGCAGTTGAGTCCTGTCTCTCTTTGTTGCAGTAAGCAGGCGCTGGTGTACAACTGTGTCGGCTGCGGGGCTTTCCACTTGCAGAGAATGGGCAGGAGAACAAGCAACGGAAAACAGTGAGACACTAAACACTCTGCTGCTGCTTCTAATGAGGTTCTGCGTGTGATGGTTCAGTCGAGGTGTGCTCATCAGCAAACTGGCGGCTTGAAATAAAGTCCTCAGTCCTGGTGTTTCTGGAAAATACCAGCCATTCTTTTTGGATGTAAAATTCTTAAAGGTTGAATTAAAAGAAGTAGAAACCTACATCTTAAGCAAGGAGCCGTGGATGGATGTTTGGCTAAATGCTTTACTATTAAACGTGAGGTTTGCTGTTCAGAGAACCCCTCTGTGTTACTTGATGATCACTGCGTGCGGTAAAGTCGATGTCTGTTTGATTTCAGCATGAAGTATTCTGCTGCCACCGGGCCACCGGTTGGACCAGAGTGTGAGCACTGCGGACAGAGACATCAGGTGATGCACAAACACATCGCGTCAGTGTGCTAGCATTCGCTCTGGGTTACAGTTCTTCTTTTGGTGGTTATGGCTTCTAGGATTTGCAGAAATGTCCCACTTCTCAAGCATATGATCACTGATACATTCACAGTACTTGGCTGGTCCTCCTCTTTACCACATATTACTGTATGGAGGCGATCAGCTTGTGGCCCTGCTGAGGTGTTACTGAAGCCCAGGTTGCTTTGACAGCTGCCTTCAGCTTGTTGGGTGGATCTTCCTCTTGAAAATACTCCACAGATTCTGTGTGGGGTTTACGCTAATCGAGCACAGTAATAGCATGGTTGGCAAACCATTTGGTACTAGTTTTGGCACTGTGGGGAGGTGCTAAGTGCTGCTGGGAAGTGAAATGAGCATTTCTATAAAATGTGTTAGTCATTTATGACTGCTCTGTCCTCTCACCTGGGTTTCCACGTGACAGGTCCCAGAACAGAGCGGTCACATTAAGTGGCCACATAAATGACTGCAGATGGAACAAAACAGTCTGACTGTAGCGGTTCTGACTGAAATGTGGTTATATTGTATTTGGGAACAAATGTAAAGGTAGCTGACTTTTTTTTTTTTTCCCATTAAAGTTTTGTTAAAATGACTTTAAAGTCAAGGGTGCAGCGGCCCACTTAAAACCAGAAAATCCCACGGGGCCCACCCAAGCTTCAGTCTTCACTCTAATCAAAATACAAGGGAGAATGATGGATTCATTGAAATTTTCATTCAAGAAACATAAAAATCTCTGGCTGTTGGATATAAACTGCTAATGCTACCCAGTCACATGCACCGTGTTAAAGCAACACACCTGCCAAACTGGTCATCAACTTCAATATACTCCAATTTAGGTTGGAGTAAAGAGTAATATCACAAACTAACCACCTGCTGTTACCAGCTTTAATTCAGTTTTTATTGAAATAAATAAATTAATATAAATGTGTATCTTCACATAGATCTGAGTAGTTTCAAGCTGACTACCTGCAGTACCTCTGCGACTCACCAGGGGTCCCCAGCACACACTTTGGGAATCACTGACTTAAATGGTTTAAATGTCCATAAACTGGCCTGCTTGTTTCTGGTTGTTGCTGTGTGTGCATGCATAAAACTCCAATTGAAGCCCGTACCTGTCCTCTTTGCAGCTGGGTGGTCCGATCTGGGCAGAGTCCATCCACGACCTGGAGTTCGTCCAGAAGGTTTTGTCTGCCGTGTCAGGGAACCCTTCCAGGTTTGGGACATCTAAACGTATCGAGGGCGTGCTGAGCATGGTGACGGAGGTACTCATTCCCCTTCTTATATATGGTCTCACTGCTGGAACAGGTGCTATTTAATGGGATTGTCCCGTGGGTGTGGTTGGTCGGCTTTTTGTTGTGTGAGATACAGACTGTGATCACGTTTCAGTCGTAGTTTCCTGTCAGACTAAAGCTTCATTGCCTGTGACGTGCTCTGTGTTTCAGGAGCTGGAGGATGTGCCGCTTTATTACACTGTGGACAATCTGAGCAGCACAATACACTGCAATACTCCACCCCTGCTCCAGTTTAGGTACAGACACACACACACACACACACACACTGTTTGCATCAACTGATGGTTTGTATGCATTTCCTAAAGACTTACAACTCATGCTTTCTTAACTACAAAATTAGTTGTAGATTGTAAGCTGCGACCACACAGGAAGTGATTCACTCGATGCATGTCACTTTGAAGCAGTTGGCAGCGGTTATTTCGCCCGCAGTCATTTTTGATCGTGGAGTGTTGTTCGCACGCTCTCTGATTGCCGCTTCGCTTCGCTTGTTGATACAGCTTTACTGTGAAAGAGCTCTCTGCAAATGTGTAATTGTGTAACTACACAGAGACACTGTTAGACACTACTGTCTTAAAAAAAAAGGTTTTATTTTATCAGACAATTGTCAGTGACAGCAAAATTTATTCTTCAGAAAGGCGTCACACACCCAGAAAGGTTACAAAGCACTTTGTAACACACACACACACACACACACACACACACACACACACACACACACACACACACACACACACACACACACACACACACACACACACACACACACACACTCTTTGCTGATAGAAAGAAGGAAGTAAGCAGTAACTCGAAAAAGCATCTCTGACCACACGACATATCAAACATTGATATCGAAATCTCTGACACACAGCTTTGACTGAGACATGCCACCTGCTGTTGCAATCTTTTGTTTGCAAGGGTTAGCCAATCAGAAGAAACAATCCTGAAAGGGGAGGGGGGTGAAGGCAAGGGAGCTGAAATGGCATCTTTCAGACAGACGATGAACTTGGGTGCTGCACCGAAGCCCTGGATCAAATTAATTAGAATATTTTAATTATTTTAAACTGTCAATCATACAAAGCTCCAGTATAATCCTTAAAAAAATATGGAGTTGGAAATGAGCATAGCTGCCCCCCCTTTTTAAAGCTCTCCTCATCCATTTATATCTAACACTGAGTCTGTTGCATTTACTACCTTGTTGTTTAGGTTATTCTTGTGCATGTGTGGATGTCCAGATTTGTTTGTTTTCAGTGATTCCAGGAGGAAAAAAAATATCTTACCCGTGGCTTTCAGTTTGTCTGTCAGTAGGGAAAACCTTCCTCCTCTCACATTTGTCACAAACTGAATCATCAGAGCATCCTTCCTCTCTCTCACTCTTTTCAGGTCTGCTCTCCTCCATGCTGGTCACAGGGTCTCCCTCTCTCACGCCTGTAAAAACGCTATCAAAACAGACGCTCCTCCTGCAGCCATCTGGGACATCATGCGATGCTGGGTAAACTTTACAGGAGAAGAAGAAAAGCTATTTTTAGTAATCCCGAACACAGCCACACGCTGTTGTTGCTTAAACATTTCCATGTCCTCCTGGAAATGTCGACATTAAATAAAAAGTGAACATGCTTATTCAGAATCGTGTAACACATCTTTTAAAGTCACACGTGCATGTTTGATGATCTGCTGCAGGAGAAAATCAACCCTGTGAAGAGGGAGAAATTATCTCCGACCAGCCCCGCATTCAAGATCCTCTCCACTGAGCCCAGGTGAGGCCACTTTGAGCCATCATGAAACAGGAGCACATTTACCGCTTTAAAAGATTCCACTGTCTCTGAAAAATGCACAGACTAACCTGCAGATCTATAATATTTGTGTGTTTGTAGCTTTGAGGCCTGTTTTACTGTAAGGGAGGACGCCAACCCTCAGTCCCGTAAGCGGCACCTGACCCGGTTCCAGGAGAATCCTCAGGCCTTCTGGGGACCCAAAGCTCGCGCCAAAGCTGGGTAACAAGTGTTTTTTGTTTTTTAATAGTCCAGAGGTCACAAGTGTCACATGCTGATGTGTCCAAAGCAGATAAAATGTGTGTCAGTTGAATCAAGAAGTACGGTGGCCTTGAGTGGTCAAACGCACTGCAACTTAAGAAAAAACTGCAAAGACGCACAAAACACAACAGAAATACGAGGGCAATCCCAAAAGTAAGGTCTCCAAAGCAGCGGTGACGTAGAGAAACTGTTCGTACGGCTGTTCGCCACACTGTTGTGATCGGTGCTTCTTCCACTCCCAAACAAGCATGCGCAGCTTCGCTGGGATGCTCAATCTTGGCTTGGCAGCCCTGTGAAAATGGAGCTCTTGTTGAACGCTACCGCCAAGTGCGCGCAGTGCACAACTGTGTTTTGGGACTGAAAGGGGGTATTGTTGTTTGACTTTCTGCCACAATAAATGCTGACAGGCACTGTGAAACATTAAAAAAACTCAGAAGGGCAATTCAGAACCAGAGAAGAGGAATGTTGACCAAGGGCGTAAGCATTCTCCACGACTACGCGCGTCCGCACATCGCTCGTCAAACTGTCACTCCTGCAAAACTTTGGTTGAAACTTTATCTCCCACCCACCCTACAGTCCGGACTTGGCCCAGTGACTACCACCTGTTCCTAAAGTTGAAAGAATATTTGTCCGGAAGGTGATTCTGTGGTGCAGCGAGCGGGTACGACATGTGCATTGTAAAACTGCCACAGCGTCTACAAAAACGCAGCGACTGAAATGGTGATTATGTAGAAAAATAAATAATTCTTCAACCTTTAAAATGATGTAAATATTATTGAAAATAAACGATTGTTTGTATTTCTAAAATGATAGGAGACCTTACTTTTGAGATTGCCCTCGTAGGAAACGAGGGCAATCCCCCCCCCAAAAAAAATTTAAATACCCTGAATTAGTTTTATTAGTTACTTAAAATAGTCCTGATTTTCTCTTTGGAGAAAAAAAAGCTATGTTCATGTTCTCCCAGTGTGCTTTGTTTCTTGCACATGTTGCTCCTTCTATCATCTCCACTCGTTTATTTATTTTTTATTCTCTTTTCTCTTGTTTCCCATTAATCTTTCTCCCCATTTGTTCTCTCCTTCAGTGGTGGAATGTCTGCTGACCTGCAAGACAAGAGGAAAAAGTTCCAGAACAAGAGAAAGAACCAGATCACCGACTCTTCTCAGCTCAAGACCTTCCCCTGCAAGAAGTTCAAACAGGTCAGATTTACTAAACACAACTTAAATACACACATTTTTTTAACATTAAAAACTCTTAAATGGCGCTTTTACCTGCATCCCACTAAACTGAAGGTGAAGCTGGCGACCAGCTGGTGAACATAGCATAACATTTTGGTAATGAGTTGTTGGAGACCAAAATGATGCTGTTCTTCTGGCTGCTGGACATTTAAAGCTAAGAGGCCATCTGTGCAAAAGGCTGCCCACCCCTCATATGGGGGTTTTCTCTGTATTGCTGTAGGATCTTTACCTTGCCATATAAAGCGTCATAAGGTAACTGTTGTTTAAAAGAAAAAAAACATAAATAAATTCTTTTCTCACAAACTAGGAGTACGTGAAAAGGGTTTTTGCTTGTTTAACATTTAGAATTATGTTTGTGCACGGCACAGTAAAATGAGAGGAAGAGCAGAAAGCATTGTTACTGTTGCAGCAGCTGACGGAGTCGCTGCAGGTGAGGATCGCTTCAGCACGTCGGGTTCTTTATCATACTGTTGGCACACACAAGTCCTTCTGAATTAAAGGCAGGCAATTACCTAAATACTAATTAGTCCCGTAAAGTCTCGATGTCCTGGGCGGAAAATGAAACGGCAGACTCATGCTGACGAATTAGTCTTCTCCATAGGTTGCTTTGGCAGGTCGCCACACACTGCTGGTTTCCTGCCAGAGAAGCTGCGCGCTGCCTCGGCAGCCACAGCCAAAACATACCGCTGGCTGTTCAGACGTTACTACATCACAATCCAACAGCTTTCATGAGTATTTCTTTATTTTTGTCTTTCAGGGAACATGTACACACGGAGATGAGTGCTGCTACTCCCATGACTTGGCGCAGACAAATGAACAGAAAATAGAGTGATGATTCTATATTTTTCCTTTATTTTAAAATCCTCTTATTTGTGGAATTTGAATGGATGTTTGAATGTTGCACAGCAGACTGTTTTGGGTTTTAAAAACGTTACTGTACATAACATTTCCATGATTTAGTTTTACGCCAGAGGGTTTCTTCTTTTTGACTGTCGGCCTGTGTTCACACCAATAAAGTCATTGCTGTGAGACTTCGTTTTTGATATTCATAAATAACATCAGGTGGACAATTATAATCTGACACAGCTTTGTCACTCAAAAGGTCAAATCGTTATGAAAAGCAACTCTTTGTATATTTTCCTTTACGTTTCCACAACATAAAACATTTGCTTGTATAGCGTCTCAGCAGCCATTTAGCTTCTCACACTAAAAGGGGGGGGGCCCCTTTTCGATCATCCGAGGCTTCACATCGCTGCATGGTTGAAGACACGCTGGAGACAGCAGGCACAGATGACTGTCACTGAAAAAGGTCTGCAGCAGCAGCAGCGGCACAACATCTGTTCTGATGTCAGATTATCAGAAGGTAAATGCTGCTTCACTGATTATACAATAGATTTGTGGCACAAACATGAGGGCAGCACAGTAAGGATAATTGATTTTTATTATCAGCTGCTTCTTGATGATAAGTAGAAAAATCAAAGTATATATAACACGGCAGAAATGCAAAGATTACACTTTATTGCACATATCACTTTGTGGGAGACGATATTCTGTTACTGCAACAGCACGTACTTTAAAAAAAGAAAACCCACAAATGTAAATGTTCTGAAAAATGTTAAAAGGCAGCTTTTAACAAATTCTGTGTTACGACAATCTTATTCAGATCTTCTGTGTCAAAGTCTGAAGGCATCTTGAAATGACTTTTGCACAGGTCAGTCCGGGCTACAGCTGTGATCCGATTTAAAGTCATAGGCAGCGTGAATACAACTTCTCATTCATCCTTTTTTCCCCTAAAAATCCTCACTTTATTAAATCAGCAACGTAAACAAGTCACAGGAATGTCAATATACAATAATTCATCCTATAAAATCTTGTGTGTGATTGGCTATCTAAGGTTGACTTTGAGAAGGAACGTTCGGATCTCCATTGGTCTTAAGGTCACCTCCCACGTGGAGGGGTCCTCAAATGTCTTCAGCAGGGGCTTTTCTCCTGAAAAACAGGCACATGTGAGCACAACTACGAACAACAAAGTGTTTTTGGTTTGTTAATCTTTAAACACACCAGCAGTGACACGGGTCAGTGATCAGCAACCAAGTCTCATCACAAAGGAACAAAATAACATGTTGAGCTCCAGAAACACCTTGTAGTATACATTACATTATGAAGCATATCAATCTATTTATGACTCTTTATGGCTCCCTGCTGGCTTAATTAGCACCTGCAGGGAAACTGTTAAGTCAATGACTACAATCAGAGATTTAAAAGGTGTCAGCAGATTTCTATCAGCCCAGTGCTCCTTCAGTGCATGGCAGGAAGCCGGTGCTGGTCACCTGCCAGATGCTGAAAAATCCAGATGTTGCCAGTCTTTATATTACTACACCAATATCTTGACAAATGTTCTGATATAAATAATGTTCTGAAATTATGACAACAGTAAACAAAGGCCAAAATCTGCAAATATCAGGGAATCCCCACTACGAATGGAAGTGCGATTGAAGAGCAGTGTACTATAAAGCCAGAATAATGGATTACTGAGTTACGTTGAGTGCAGTATATGTTTGTAAATAAGTTTCATATTGATAATAAAACCACTGACTGAAGCACAGACTGTGCACTTCATTTTCACTGGATTATAAAAGTATTCAGTTGGTGATGCAGAAAATGTGTAAATATTTTTATACTTTAACTGACACAACACTGGTGTCCTGTACCTTTCTCAGGAGTCCAGTCAAAACGTTTCACCTCATCTTTCCACTGATTGGCCGACAGGTTCAACTCAGCCACACCCAGAACCTCCAGAGTTGAAAACAGCTTCTGCACAGACAGTAAAGACGATGGGATTAGTTACAGCAAAATGACATTCCACTGCATTGCAAACAAAAAACGACTGCATGACAGATGATCGTATGGTCACTTTGACTGTAACAAGGTTTGAAGTGTTTCTGAATGTCTGACCTGCAGGTTGACTGTGACTGGCTGAGAGCTCACTTTGCTCTCTGAGCTCTGGTACTGATGCTCCAATCTCAGCAGCACCGAGTCTTCATCCCACTGACTGAGTGTCAGCAGGTGGACAGCAGGGGGCAGTGCAGCCAGAAGCCCTGAGAACTAAAAGACAAAGACCACTCACTCACAGAAACCATGCCTTTTAAAAAAAAAATTAGATTATTTAGTGTATTCTAACCACATTTTCTATAGAATTACTACATAAATTTGATATGAATTTTGACTAATTACTGGCTATGAAAACATGTCAGCAGCAGTTGGCACTAAAGGCAACACAGCTTAGCTCAGTTCCCCTGAGAGCGAGTGAAACCATGTCTAAAAAATGCAAATATGTACACAGCAGGACAGAAATGGGTTATAACCAGCAGCAGAGACAGTTGGAGACAATGACTCAAAACAAGCAGCAGACTCTCACAGGAACTGCCTGCAGTTTGTACAGTGCAGGTCACAGCACTGTACAAAGCTTTTCTTAAGCTTACACACAGGAGTTTAAGGTGTTTGAACAGGAACCTGCAAGATGGAGGCCAGCTGGTTCTCACACTGCTAACATTTCAAACACAGATCACATCACCGTGAATTTTGTGACCCGATTAGTGAAGTGTGTTAATAACATGTCTTTAAAATACATGCAGTATTTGTACAAGTACTGTACAAATGTGCATGTGATTAGGTGAATGAGTAGAAAGGCACTATACAAGTACCAGTCCGTTTACCATTTACATACCTCCAGCTGAGTGTTTGGCTTTAGATCTCCATCAGTAAATGTAAGCAGCGGCTGCAGCACCATCCCCTCTGCGAGGGGGCGGTGCGTGTCGGCAGCAGTCTGCGGGGGATCGAGGGTGAGCAGGAGGCGGCCGCGGACCACCAGCCCGTCTGGGAAGATGCCAGAGATCTCGTTGAGAGGTTCACCAACACCACGGAAATCATCGTGGAGCAGCCGGCGGTGGAGCTGAGGGTGAGGAGGTTGGATAAAGAGACTTTAATAAGAACTCCTTGTGTGCGCTTAGATGGGGTCAACATGCTAATGGTGATGGGCTACGACTTTATGCCTCACCATGATCTCCAGAGAACCATTCTGGATGCTGCCTCCACCCTGAGAACGATCCGTTACCACAGTGAGTTGGTCCACATCATCCTGAAGAGACACAAGTGAAAGGAAAACATCACTTGTGATAATCCATAAAACTAGTCAATGCTTTTTGTTGCTTGTCTCTCTAAATGGAAGCTAACAAACACACATACCTTGATATAAGCGCGAGAGTTGATTGGGTAATAGTTTCCAGCAATGGGTTCTGACTGTTTCAGGTTCCAGGTGGGCCGGAAGTCTTTCCTGTTTGGGGGATTGGGGATGGGACACACACACACACACACACACACACACACACACACACACACACACACACACACACACACACACACACACACACACACACACACACACACACACACACACACACACACACACACACACACACACACACACACACACACACACGCAGCTAAGTGTACAGAATTGGATTCTTTTAATGTAAAACTATCACATAACTATACAGCTGTCTTACTTTGTATATAATCTGTAAAATACTATCCAAAACAACTGCAACAACTTTAAAAGGTTAAAATGCATTTTCAATCATTAAAAAAAAAAAAAAAAGGAAACTCTTACTTCCTCTGCAGAACTTCTCGGCCGTTGGAATCAGTGTAGAAATATTCGGCGGTTTTGATACTGGTGTCCAGACGAGTGATCACCTCCTTCCCCACGCTGTCACTAAAGGGTCAAGACAGTGAGTGTGACATGGGTTAAAGGTGGGTGGTGTGGGGAGCATTTTGGCTAAGATTCCTCGCTTTCCCTTGAATTTATTTCTCTCGCTCATGAATAAATAAATAAATGGCTAAAATAGACCTGAAATTATGAGCTAAAGCTATTCCCCAGTGGTGGAATCTTATGGTCTAAAATTCCCTCTTTCCATGTATTTATAATCTGACATGGGGAAAAAGATAACTGTAATCTAAGCCAATCACTTGCTATGATATGAGGAAATATTTAGAAGCGTAAATCTCTGCCACAATATTGCCCCATATGAGGTTTTTCTCCCCACGAAGAACAGTTGACATTAAGCACTGAGCTTTCAGAAAGGTTGAAAAGAACAGAAATTTCACCAACCACTTATCTCTAAAAACATCTCCATTACATATGTAGTGTGCAGGTGTTAAACTCACTCTATCGGCACAGGTCCCACAGTCCACTCGAGCTCCAGAGCTCTGCTGTCAGCATAGAGACGAACCACCTGAGACACCCAGGGAGCAAACCACTGCCTCACCTCCTGCACCACTGACGTCTGAGGATGAGAGCATTGCAGTACAAGATTAGAGGCTACATATTAGCCTTTAAACAGGGAGGTAAAACATGTTGGCATGTTAATTCTGACACCCACACATATAAAATGACAGCAGCCTATAATTTAGAAGTAAACTGAATAACAGTGTAAAAACAAAACTTTGCTATGAGGAATCTGCGTCTGGATACGAGCAAAGATCTCTACCTTGATGATCTCTGTCTTGGCTGTCTGGCTGATGATGACAGGTGTGGAAGAGTTGGGTCTGAAGATGTAGGCTCCGGAAGGCTGCCTGCTCTCTACGTTGTTACCGTCACTGGCGTTGTACCTGGGATGTTTTAACAACACATCCTTTGGAAGCTCAACTTCAAAAAAGCGTGTTCACTTTGTGGAATTCAGTTTTTTTTAGAAACACTAACCAGTAGAAATTCTGTGTCAGTTTGATGCTCTGTTTGGTCTCCAGATTGTTGAGGCTGCTTATCAGGCCTGTCTCAGGGTCAAAGGTCACTTGTAAGAACTAGAGTGCATGAAAACAAACAAAAACATTTCCTTTTTCAGAAGATTTTGTTTATTTATTTGAATATTTTGGACTTAAATGCTGTGTTAGGACCTTATTCTGGATCACTGTGGGTGCACGCTGCTGTGCAGGTGCGGGTGGAGGTCCGTCCTGGATCAGGGCCACCGTGTACGTGGTGTAGCCCAGAGGAGGAGCCTGAACCTGGAAGACCAGCTCATTGACTGCAAAGCCTCGTTGTCTCCTAACTTCGTGAGTGGCCTGTGACACGTGAACCACCTTCAACGCAAACACATTATCGAGTGTTATCTTTGCTCATATTGAACATGTTGTTGAATGATACAAAAAACCCCCCACAGTGCTGTGAAAACGTATCGCACCCTTCATTCTCTGAGATGAGATCCGTCTATATCTTGTGTCACTGTCTGACAGCTGCACAGCTTGTTTTGGATCATCTCATACTTGCTGCTGGCACACATACTGACCTGGCAGTCCACCGCTTTGCCACTAGCATCTGACACGCTGTACGCTGTTCCATTGACCGGCAGCCTGACGGGCCAAGTGACAGGCCGAGCGAGAGGGTTGTACACATTGACTGAGAACTGAGTGAGAGACCAAAAAAAAAGCGAGAGAAAGGCAGCGTGAGCATTCAGTCTGATCTGTAATTACACAGAATGTATTTCCAATAACTGTAGATGTAACCCAGGTTTTTCAGGTTGTACACCTCAAATACACTGTTTGTTCTGAGGATATATCTCAGAGGGTCAGAGTGTTCAGCAGTGCATTTAAGATGACATAATATGTTTTTTTATTATGTTACTAGTGGATGGTTATTTAACATGGTTAAACATGGTTTAAATGACAGGGTCAGTGCATGTACAAGTAATCCTTATGAGCCAAAAGCTTCAGATTTTAAATGCTCACTCTCAGACAGGATATTGACTCGGGCACACAGCTGTGACTCTACCCACTTGCTGTTCAAACATCTTGATGCATGTATTACTAGACTGTGAGATTTCCACCAGTAAAGGAGGACATTTAAAGTTGATGTGTACTGTAAACAAATGCTCACGGGTCTGTATTTAAGGTTTGACTCTCATGATCCACTGGAGCACAATCTGGCTGTCATCTGGACGCTACAACAGACACAGCGGCCAGGGAAGCAGAAGAACATCACATCAAGAAGGCCCTGAGTAAATGTGGTTATCCCAGCTGGACTTTTGTCAAAGCTGGGAAGGCACCAGTCGATCCAGGAGGGAAGGAAAACTGCTGCCTAAGCGAAAACCTGTAGTGATCCCTTATGTGTCAGGAGTATCAGAACAGCTGAGACACATTTTTTTCTAAACACCGTGTCTCTGTGGCTTTTAAACCCCAAAACACACTGCGCAAAAATGGGTCCACCCCAAGGATCGGGTCCCCTGACACAAACAGAGTAACATAGTGTACGCTGTTAAGTGTCAGGAGGATTGCCGTGATTTATACATGGGGGAAACCAAACAACCTCTGGCAGAGCAGATGGCACAACACAGAAGAGCTACCTCGTCAGGCCAGGACTCCACAGCGTATTTACACCGACAGGCCAGTGGACACTCTTTCAATGATGAGGATGTACACATCCTGGACAGGGAGGAATGCTGGTTTGAGCAAGCAGGCCAGGAGGGGACCTAAGGGAACATCTTTCACCATCTTACAATGCTCTGATTGCAGCCATTCCCCAACTCTCTGTGAATGGTACTCATGGCCATTGATCAATATCAAAGACCGTTGATCAGTGGTTGTTGATCAATGGTCAAGACACTTTGCATAGTAATGATCAAGAAACTGACTTCACAGCCCATTGTTCTGTTTATAAGGTTGGAGAAACCTGCAGTCAGCTGAGACTGAGGAAGTCACTTGGATGAGTGACGAAACGTTTTTCCCTAAAAACGTCACATCCAGATGAACAGAATCAACCTTTTGGGATTGCTGTTCAAACCTTTTATCAGACAGATGACTTACAGAGGACTCTAAATAGGGCTGCACCAATGCAAAGATGACGAAGGATTTCACTGTAAATCATGCAAATCTACTTTAGTCAATTCCAAAAATAAAGATGAGTTGGAAATGAGTAAAGCGGGTCCCCTTCAAAGTCTATTTTCTGTGTTTTTTTACCTTCTTGCTGGATTCAGTGAGATGACAAACACTGACGTTGAGGTTATCACAGTAGATTCGCTCAGCAGACAAGCCGCTGAGAGCAGCCAGACTGTTACTGACTAAAACCTGAAAGAGAGACGACAGTTAGACAAGAAACCTGTGCAAGAAAGTTTGGACTGAAGAACGCTTTCTGCTAAAGACAAATTTAGCACATGTAACTTCTGTGAAGCCTGCAGTACCTGACAGTGTTGCCAGCCGTTAGCAAGCTTCCTGGCGTAGTCATTTGCTACGTGTTGCTTCTCTGTGCCCGACACAGCGTCATGGTGCTGAGCCACAGCCATGGCTTTCTCTACCAATGAAAGCAGCCATCACTCAGTCTCTTGTCTGACATCCAATTGGTTTTAGCAACACAAATACAACTTTTAAAATGGTATCCATCCATATTCTTAACCGGTTATCCAATTCACAGTTGTGGGGAGGCTAGAGCCCATCCCAGCTCTCCTACATCCTGGACAAGTCACTAGTCCATCACAGGAGTAGCACATGAAGACAGCCAACCATTTATGGTCACGCTATTACCAGTTAACCTAATATTCAAGTCTGTAAGCCAGAGTACCTAGAGTGTGCCTGTGCAGAACCCACTAAGAAGACACAAAAAAGATTCAATCAAATCTTACTCATCGTCTGGCTGTCACCTTCCCCAAAGGGTCCTTTCCTGGAAGTTAGACCACCAAGTACCTCCAGCTGGTTACAAGTCTATTATGAGAAAAAATGTAAACACGATTTAAAAAGTCACGCAGGTATAAATTTTCCACAATTAGACCCATATTTCCACATCTCAAGGTAGTTCTATAGACGCAGGATACCAGTGATAGCTTTATTAAGTGCCAGCTAACACTGTGTTTCATGCTATATATTAGCATTTATTTGCTCACAGTTCATATTAAGAGTCAGATAAACTTTGTTTTCACAGAACAAAATCTAAAGCTTGTTAGTGTAATGTGACAATGTTATACTTATCTAGCATATATCATGCTAACATTCTAAAAGTTTGGATGTTAGCATGCTAACTACCATCTACGCTAAAAGACTACAATTACATTTTTCTGAAAGCTCTAATGTAATGGGACAGGACTTAAAGTTACACAGGGTATCGTCTTGATGCATGCTCAATCATCCAGGAAAGTAAATCTCCAAAAGTTGATTCTGTTCATCTGGACGTAGCGTTTTGTGGGAGAAACGTTTCGTCACTCATCCAAGTGACTTCTTCAGTCTCAGCTGACTGCAGGTTTCCCCAAACCTTATAAACAGTACATTTGCATAATGACTGAAACCAGCCCACTGAAGGAACAATGGGCTGTGAGGTCAGTTCCTTAATCATAATTATGCAAATTCCCATGACCATTGATCAACAATCACTGACCAAAACCCACTGATCAAAGAACACTGATCAATGGCCATGAGTACCATTCACAGAGAGTTGGGGAATGGCTGCAATCACAGCAGTGTAAGATGGCGAAAGATGTACCCTTAGGCCCCTCCTCGATTCAGAGATGGTCTTTCCTTTTCACGTAAATGGCCTCCTTGACTCCGCTACTCAAACCAGCGTTCTTCCCTGTCCAGGATGTGTACATCCTCATCGTTGAAAGAGTGTCCACTGGCCTGTAGGTGTAAATAAACGTTTCTCCCACAAAACGCTACGTCCAGATGAACAGATTCAACTTTTGGAGAGTTACACAGGGTAATTAGAGAACTGCAGAAGTTTGAATGTTGTGATGTTGTCAACATAAAGTGTAATGCCGAGCACACAGTAAACCACAGAGTACCTGCAGGTTGCTGTTACTGATCCTCTCATATCGCTTCAGCGCTGGTCTGCTGGTAAAGTAGCCAGTCCAGAAATCATGAGCGTCGTCTGCATAGGGGAAGAAATCATCTGTCTTCAAAGGCCTGGATAGAAAACCAATGGATGTAGCTGACATCAAAATGCACAAGACGACACTTTTTACAATAGAGTGTAACACCAACAGTGTTGCTAGAACAAGAAAACATTATCCTGCCCCTTTAAAGTTCACCGTACCAGGTGAGGTTTGCTCGGTGCAGCTCCTGCAGGTAACAGGACGGTGTAGAGTAGAGCACGTTGACTTTGCTGCCATTTGCCTGCCGCGCATTTACATAGTGGATCAGCTTGTCCAGGTTCTTGTACCACAGGTTGGCATTCTCATACTGAAAGTCTGAGCCCATGGTCATGATGATGTGGTTGGTCTTATAGACCGTAGACTAAAAAAGGAAGAGGAAATGATGCTTAACAGATTTAACTAAACAAAACGGAAGAAAAGAAAAGAGAAGAGAAGAGTGAAATTAAACAATTCACACATCTCTTCAATCACACACACCTCACACTATTTAAAGCACATTTATATGATGGCTAAAGTGGTGAATGTGGATTATTAAAGGAGGACATTGCATACACGATCTGTAGATGGCTTTATTATTGTAATTGTGACAGGTTCATAAAACAAAACCAGACAAGATGAGAAAAAACATTTATGGGGATCTGCATGAAGATATGCTGACATTACTTGAAACAAGAGGTTCCTACTGGAATCTTTCATGTCACATTAGCTAGTCACAGTTGTATATAGGCTGGGATAAAAAGCACAGCATCACTTCTACTTCCTCATTTTCTAAATCAGAAAACGTTGTTTGTTTTCTTTTGATTTAACGCATGCATTTTTTTTTCATAGTGTTAGTTAAACATGCAGTTTTAGGAACACCTCGTTACTGATAAATCAGTGTCTGTGTGCGCCAGTGTGGAGTTGTGGCCAACCTGACTGTTGGCGATGACGAGGAACCGTCCCACCACATCATCGACATTATAGTCTTCAAGATCAGGATCGTCTCTGATAGGTGGGTCACTGCAGAGCTGGTCCCAGCAGAAGCCCTCAGGAGGGCTGTAGCCATTAGGAAGGATCCCTGTTGGTTAATGGGGGCAAACATTTAAAAAATAATGTAACACAGTCCTGTTGCTGAGTCCAGAAGTCATTCACATAAAGGTGTGAAGAAAGAAACTTTGTATACCAGTAAAGAGGTCAGCCATTGGAGGAGTAAGACTGTCGGAGGCTCTCCATAGAAGCTCCTGCTCCTTATCCCTCATCCTGCGAGCCCGGTCTTGATAGTCTAGACGACCAAAGAAGAAGCCATCGAATCCCATCTGAAGCAAAATACAGACAGGTAATGGTTAAAGGAAAGTCAAATGGAAAGCCAGTGAACTAAATTGTGCCTGCTTCATGTAATAATGCAGCATTCTGGAAATAAGCCTATTTGATTCATTGGAGAGCAGCAAATCTGATAATGAAGATACAGCCAAAGAGTGGAAATGAGAAAATGGGGAGTCTTTCTCGACATGAGCGCTACCATCTAACTCTAATTAGCCTCAACTCTCTTCTTTAACTGATAAATTCTCCCATTTTAAGTCTCACTAGAAATCAGGCCTTCCATAAGGGGACCAATTATGCTCATCCTTCTATTCTGCCCTATACTGCTGATATTAAACATGGCCAAAGTTTGAAAGTGTGACAGTGAATGAGCTGAGCAATTCTGAAATGTGACTTGTACAAAACTCGAAGAATAAACATAAAGAGCTATGCTACCTGTGCAAACATGGAGGCGTGTTCCCGGGCGTGGCCAAAGGGGTCGATGTGCCAGGCGACGCGGGGACGACCACAGGCTCCAAAGGTCTCGTTAAGGAACCTCAGGCCAATGGTCATCTGGTCAATGACGGCGCTGTAGTGGGTGGCAGCCTCGTCGCTCATACACCAACCACCATTCACAAACTCCAGACGGCCTGCGGGAGGAGCAGGTTTTGGTAAGGATGCACTGAAACACTTAACACAGCTGTATAGTACTGAATGGGCATTTACCTTCGTTAACCAGCTGTTTGACTGTCTGCTGCATGCTGGAGCTCTGACTCTTCCACCAGCGGTAGAAAAAGGCCGTCTCCACATAGATGAACCTCCTGTCTGGATTCTTCAACAACTGATCCACAACTGAGTCCAGGATGTACTGAACCCCAGCGTGCTGGATGTCGTTACGATCTACACACACAAATGTGCACAGATTTAGGACAAAATAGATGTTATTGTGTAACGCAGGAGTCAACGCTTCAAGAAGCTGTCAGGATTTAGTGTGTGTCACAGTTTGAAAAAACATATTTACACTAATGTATCATAACAGCAAGACAGTATATGTGCTCATCTGCATTCATGCACATGCCCAAACAAACCACCCTCAGTGCAGATGAGTTCTGCTTACATATTAACCCAGACTGGAAATCAATATCAGATGATGGTCACCTGCACAACACCTGGCCTTACAACTCACTATAAACAACATGTGACATTAAAATATGCAACCTCGACAATCAATAGCACTGAAAGCATAAAACTCTAAAGCAATGAAGAATATTGCAGGAAACCGTGATGTTTTAATATCGTCTTCTGATATATTTCGACATTTCGCACAGCCCCAACAACAGACGAGTTTGAATGTGAGTGATGGCTGTCACTCCAGTTCACATTCAAATCAAATCCAGAGATCATGTGCATGAACCACCATAAAAACACATCATAGGGCTTTGAAGCAGGAGGATAACGCTGCTGGTCACAAGACCCACGATCACTTGTAGCAGCTATCAGGAAGGTATTTAGTACCAGTCAATAGAACTGATTAACTTGTATCAGCAGAACTACTAGAGTAAATAGAAATGTATGCAAGCATTTGACAGAGTAAATACAGAGCAGGAGGTTGGCTAATAGCTTCACAGTGTTCTGTATGTGTCAGACTGACCTCCATAGAAGTACTGGTCCACAGTCTTGAGCCAGCCAACGTCATCATGTGTGTGCGGGACCAGGTGAACATTCAACATGCCTGGCTTGGTAGCATGACATGACTGCACACAAACACACAGAGACAGACACAAACACACACTCTATGAACACAGCTGTACTGCTCTGTCAGAAGAGTCATAATGTCGACAAATATTCACTCCAAAACGTGATCGTCTGCCAAAGACTGATTACCGGTATTTGCCAAAAACGGATTGCTCGTATTTAAACTGCTATACATAACTTGTTGGTCTGTAATATGTGAAACATATGTCAAATGTATCCCTCATGAATGATACAAGTCATCTTGAGCCACAAGCAACATTCCTGCAACAAGGTAGAAACCGCAATGAGTTTTTGGCAGTGACTTTTATATATCCTTTATTTATGCAGTTAAAAAAAAGCTTGTTGACATTAAAAATGTGTTTTTAAGAGTAATCTGGCCAAGGGGACAGCAGATATTGCAAGAAATCTAACAATAGTTCTGTAAACATATTTTAAGTGGACAAAAAAGATGGAATTGTTTGTAATGTAAGTACAATAAGACAGAGTTGTAAAGATAGTTGAAAAAGATGTAATCTTAAAATTTTATATCTAACCCCTTTTTAAAGCCTAATGACCGAAGTCTATTTACCAACATAGGTAAAGATATTACACATAAAAAAACACAGGTAAACACTGGAAGTCAGTTTTTGGCAGGCTGTCACTTTTTGGCACAAGACCGGTACTTCCTCGTATGAGAGCTCAGTCATGTGAGTGAAACAGAAAGTAGCGCTAACAGCTCCACTTTGCTTTTTGACATGTACCTTAACCCTAACACATGTAAATAAAATACAACCTCGTATCCGCAGGTGGGAGCGTCTGTTTTCTTCTCGCCGAGAGGAAAACTTAAAACCACGCTGAGGATAAACAGGAGAGCTGTAGCCAGCTGCTGCGACCTGACCGCCATGTTGGAAATCCACCCGAAAATCATGTGACATCTGTTTATGTTGAGGTGGGTCACGTGACCGTCAGCCTGTCTACCGCATGGCTGGGAAGCTGGAGAGCAGAGAATTGTTTTCCCTCCGATCTGACTTTGAAGGCACTGGGTAAAAACTAAGCGACAAACCGTATCCGCGGAATGAGAGGACTCACTCAGCGAAAATAAACATAAGTTAACATGACACACTAAAACTGTGACATTTTTTAAATTAGTTTTCTGTTCAAACTGTTCACTGGAAGGTATACATATATAATAAACAGAACAGTGATAATAAACAAAGAAAGGTCAAGTTAGGTGAATGAAGTTAGTTAAATATATTAATTAATTTGCAGACATGACCTTTTTGTACCCTTCGTGCCAGTAAGCAAGAGTTCTAGCATTTGCAGCCCAATAATAAAACTGAAAACGTTCCAGACCAAATCCACCCTCAAGTTTAGACTTAGATAGATGAACTTTTGATATCCTATGATTTTTAAAGACCCAAACAGATGGTAATACTACTGAGTCGATCAATTTGAAAAATTGCTTATTCATAAAGATGGGTACATTTAAAAATAGATATAAGAATTTAGGGAGAGAAACCATTTTGATTGCATTGATGCGACTCAGCGTGGAAATAGGGAGAGCCCTCCATTTCTCAATGTCCTTTTTCAATTTTTCAACTCGTTCAAGACAATTCAACTTAAAGATCAATTTAGGATCCTTGGCAAAACAACACCCAGGTATTTCAGTCTGTAATTTTAAAAGGCAAAGTTTTCAAAAAGTCAACATCTAGGTTTGCAGTTAAAGCCACAAACTCACTCTTCTGCTAGTTAATTGTATAACCCGAGATTTCCCCAAACAACCTTACCAGATCTAATAGTACATGAGCAGATTGCTCAGGATTTGACAGGACCAAATCAAAATCATCTGCATATAAAGAAATGTAGTGCTTGATATTCCGCAATCGCATAGGGACAATGGGGGGCTCATGTTTACTGATGTTTGTTGAGCTGAAAGAAACGTTGCATTTGAAATTATCTGACAGTTAAAATGTTTTATTATTATTATTGCTCAAAATCTGTTAATCTGTTATCAGACTCAACTGGCTTCTCTCAAAAAGTAAAATAACCCAGCCACCACTTTAATCACACTCTAGATCTTGTTTTAACATGTGGCACAGAAACAGCTTTAGTGAAGGTCACAAATGATCTTCTTATGGCCTCTGACAGTGGACTCATCTCTGTGCTTGTCCTGCTTGATCTCAGTCCAGCGTTCGATACTGTTGACCATAATATTCTATTGGAACGATTAGAGCATGCTGTAGGTATTACAGGCACTGTGCTGCAGTGGTTTGAATCATATCTATCTAAAACACTTACTTACTCTGGATGGCATTACCTTGGCCTCCAGTAACACTGTGAGGAACCTCAGAGTCATTTTTGACCAGAATATGTTCTTTAATGCACATCTTAAACAAACATGTAGCACTGCTTTCTTCCATTTGCACAACATCTCTAAAATTAGAAATATCCTGTCTCACAGTGATGCTGAAAAACTAATTTCTGCATTTATTACTTCTAGGTTGGACTACTGTAGTTTATTATTACCAGGATGTCCTAAAAAGTCCCTGAAAAACCTTCAGTTAATCCAAAATGCTGCAGCAAGACTACAGACAGGCACTAGAAAGAGAGAGCAGATTTCTCCTGTATTGGCTTCCCTTCATTGGCTCCCTGTTAAATCCAGAATTGAATTCAAAATCCTGCTCCTCACATACAAGGTCTTAAATAATCAGGCCCCATCTTATCTTAATTACCTTATAGTACCATATCACCCTATTAGAGCACTTTGCTCTCACACCGCAGGCTTATTTGTGGTTCCTAGAGTATTTAAAAGTAGAATGGGAGGGAGAGCCTTCAGCTTTCAGGCCTCTCTTCTGTGAAACCAGTTTCTAGTGTTAGGAGACCTGGGTCGTTGACCCAGAGTTTTGAGTTTTCTTTACTATTGTACTTTGATTTTGCCTTTATTTATCATTTCTAGTCTTTTGGTTTCTATGTCAGAGTTCTGCCTTCTGGTTTCTGTTCTGTAATCCTTAGTTGCTCTTTCTCCCCGTATCCCCTTGTCAAGTCTGCGTCTTTGTGTCATGTTTCCTGTTTTACTTTGAAAGTCCGTGTCTCATTTTAATGGTTCGGGGTTTGCTTCCCTTGTCTTGTTAACTCTGATTTGTCTCAGCCGTGGTTCCCTTCTGTTTCCCATTCCCTGATTGCTCTCTCTGTGTATTTAAGCCCTTTGTTTTCCTTTGTCTGTGTTGCAATCTCCATCATCCCATGCTGTGTTCTGTTCATCTGCCTGCCAGTTTAAGTTTCTGTATTCCCAGTTTAGCCAGTTTTTTGTTTTTTGCCATCTATCATTAAAGTTATATTTGAGTTCACCTTTTTGCTCCATGTGTCTGCACTTTGGGTCCACCACTCCTGCCTGCACACAGCCACACTTGACATATAGTTTGGATTCGGGAGACAGACACTATCTCTACTTTTAAGATTAGGCTTAAAACTTTCCTTTTTACTTATTATTAATCTCCGGCTGTCTTTCATAGCATACCTTCTATCCTGTCTTCCTCCCCTCACCCCAACTGGTCATGATAGATGGCTGGCCCTCCCTCAGCCTGGTTCTACTGGAGGGTTCTTCCTTTTACAGTTTTTCTCCGTTGCTTTGGTGCATTTCTCACAACAGAATTAAACTTTGCACAACAGTTAGTTCAACCTCCACAACATGTAGTCGTTTTGGCACAACCTTGTGGCGGTTTCATGTTCATTTCGTCCAAAGGCAAATGCCTTTGGACATGAAGCAGTTGAGTAAGTACAAATATCTAAAGAATGGTCACTATCTCCTTGCTTTGATCATGAATGTCACAATTATTTATACTTGTACCGGCTGAATAGTCATTGTCCATACAACTAATAGTCTTCATGTCATTGCTTGTGTCAGTGCACTCAAAATTGTTGAACAACTTGTCAAACAATTTGTACACCCATTTTGAAAACCCTATTTTTAAGGAGTTTCCATGAAAATCTCCATAAATTACTTTTCTCAGGTGAACCTTATCTCACACTAATGAAAATTGGTGTGTTACTCTTACTTGCAACCAATGAAAAGCCTCTTCTACCCAGTCATAGGTGAATCGCGTTACAGTATCCCCTACTCTACAAGTATATATATAATGTAAACCAACAGACAGGATTGGCATGAGGTGCATACTGAATCTACAAAAGCTTGTGATGACATCACAGCAGAGTCCTGCAGAGGGTGGATTCGACACCCCAGAAGATACTTTCCCCGATGCAACGATAGAGCTGACATTCGCTGTGATGTAGATGAAAATATGTGGCCAGACAGACAGGAACGTCTGGATGTGCCAGAATGATTTACTGTACTGTTACATGTGCTGTTTATTGTTCACATTAGTGCACAGCTCTACCAAATGGGTGATTTTATGTTTACATGTATTCTACAGTGAACAAGTGACTGTAGCATATTTTTCTTTTGCACAATTCTGTAGGATTACAAACACTTCTACACAATGGAAATGTGAAACGTACGTATTCAGTGTCTCAGTTACTCCCAAGACTCCCATAACATCTACAGTGACTTCACTGCACATTTCAGATGGCTGTACAGGTAGGCCATAGTGCTGTCGTCAGCATTTTCAGGTGTCACCAATTGTTTTTGCAATGGGAAACACTGAAATTATAAACTGTCATAGTGGAAACATGACAATGCCATTTGACTATCTTGTTCATACAGATGGTGTCAAGACTTTTCATTTTGATGGCACTGGCAGTTTCATTGACATGGATACTTGCTTTTGCGGTATGGATAATCAATTCTGTGCATGTGACGTGCTTTTGCAGGCTATCCACTAGGTTTTGCAGTTTGCACTAATTGTTTTGGGAAATGCACTAACTGCTGTGCAAATGTTGATGGTGTTCTGAGAAACGCACCAAAGCGACTGAGAAAAACTGTAAAAGTGAGTTTTTCCTTTCCAATGTTGTCAAAGTGTGTGGTCATCGGAGGTCATATGACTGTTGTGTTCCACATTGAAAGGAGCCAGTTAAGGTGCTTCTGGCATCTGACAAGGATTCCTTCTGGGCGACTCCCAGGTGAGGTGTACTGGCCGTGTCTAACCAGGAGGAGGCCCTGGATCAGACCCAGGACCTGATGGAGTTCCCCTAGATAAGATGGAGAGGGAGGTCTGAAGTTCTCTGCTTCGGCTGCTGCCCCCACGACCCAGCCACAGATAAATGAATTAAGTAGACCAAAAATAACTTGGTGTTCTAAAGAATGTGGTTGATTCCTTGCAGGACACCAGGAGAGATGAGCCCTCTATCACAGATGGTGTGGTCACCTGCAGATTCAAGGTCATTGCATCTCCAGCCCATCTACTGCCACTGTACTTAAGGGAAGTTGGGACAATGTTAAAGACTTTCTTCAGGCAATTGGACTGGGATTAGCTAAATTCATGACAGGCATTCAAGCAGTAATGTCTGGACTGAGAAACAAACATACCAAGCATCTGTGTTGTTTGAGCCAGAGACTGCACTTGTGGATGAACAATCAATTTTTTTTAAATATTTATTATATTAGTAATGTAACTTGCAATATAAAGTTATGGGAAGCTTAAACTTAGTTTTAGAATAATTAAATCTGAGACTTTGTTTTATTGAAAGGTTATTAAAGTTTTAAATTGTATGACAAATAAAATAATAAATTATTAAATAACACCAGCTACAATATTGATAATATATGTGTTGTTCAGCAGAACAGTGTCCTGTATGTTGGCTGATATACTTTATTTAAATTTGAAAACAAAAGTTGGGCTGATTTTAATGCATTACAAGGAGTGTTTTTAATTCTTATTTTTTTTAAATAAACATACAGTCAGTAGCGGTTTTAGACACGGGCGACACGGGCGGTTGCCCGGGGCGGCATCGTGATGGGGGGCGGCATCACGGGCATCGGCAAAAAAAAAAAAAAAAAAAAAAAAATGCTCGTACTCATGCTGCCCCGACGGCAGCCAGCGCATATTGGGAATGTCATAGGCACCAATCGGTTTTCTATCGCCCATTTGCTGGGAGTAAGGGCGCCCTCCGTTTGCGCGGTGCGCCTGCTGCTTGCGACACAGGGAGGAGAGGGCGAGGCGGCGGGGGATTCTCTGGGTGGCTGGAGCAGCATCTAATAACCAACTCGCAAAATAAAACAAAATAAAAACAAAACAACAAACACGAAAACACCGGACATTGTGATACAGACTTATAATTTGCACCGATGTTTTTTCGAAATTCTATACACGAAAACTGAGCGCGAGAGCCCTCGGTGCGCCTGCGCGCTGCTGAAGTCAAAGTAAACTTTATTGTCATACAGTCCAGTATATAGAGAGATGAGACGACGAGGCTCCAGTTACAGCAGTGCAAATAAACGAACAATAAATATAGTAGAGTAAGAAAATAAATATACACTTTAGGATTCGGGGTAAAGGGATCAATAACAATTTAAAATTTATAATTTACAGTTTGATGATTTAAAGTCTCACACATAACCCGTCGAAAGGGAGGGAGACCTGCTGCTTCAAATAGAGCACATTTCATTCATAATGTTGTAAATCCAAGCCCATTATGTATTCATGATTTGAATCCTGGGTTGTGTGAAATCCCAGAAATAAACCCTAGACAAAGTTAATCTGTGAACTAAGGTGTAGGTCTATTAGGTTATGTTGTGGTGATCCTCTGGTTGAGGGATGGGTGTTCATACTGGAGTGCAAAATTAAAACCAATGGAAGATGGACAAGAAAAGTTCAAAGCCATCAGGTGCTCAGTTTAGAAAAAAGAGAAAAGAAGCGGAGGAGAAACGAGCAAAAGATGCAGGTAACCAGATGTGTCATTGGATAATGACAGGTCATCCTGAAACAATCAAAATCAGAATACTTTATTAATCCCTAAGGAAATTATGTGGGTTACAGTTGCCCCAAGAAGAAATGGTAAAAATAGTAACAGTAACAGACTAACTCCAAACAATACATTATGTTACAGATTTTAATAGTAATTAGTCAGTGTCAATTGTTGATTTGTCCTGTTCCCATTGTATGACGAATTATGATGGCTGTTTGGTAGCCGTTTGCATACTATGCATACTCTCTCTCTCTCTTCATATGTGTGTGTGGACAACAGTTTTATGTTAATGTACAATCCTTAACATGTTTTGTGTGTGTGTGTGTGTGTGGGTGGGTGGGATGGGGATGGGGGGCGCCAGAGGGAATCAGGTCTGTTTATTGCTATTGACTTGTTTTTATATCTTGTAATGTTTAAATGTGCATTTCTGTCCTGTAGTGCTGGTAAGTCACTTTGTTGCTTTCAGGTCTGTTTATTGCAAATATCTGTGACTTGTTTTTAGACCCTGTAATGTTTAAATGTTTATTTCTGTCCTGTAGTGCTGGTAAGTCACTTTGTTGCTTTCAGGTCTGTTTATTGCAAATATCTTTGACTTGTTTTTAGACCTTTTAATGTTTAAATGTGCATTTCTGTCCTGTAGTGCTGGTAAGTCACTTTGTTGCTCTGTTGTCTTTTTATTGCAAATATATTTGACCTGTTTTTAGACCTTGTAATGTTTAAATGTGCATTTCTGTCCTGTAGTGCTGGTAAGTCACTTTGTTGTTTTGAGGTCTGTGTATTGGAAATATCCCTGACTTGTTTTTAGACTTTCTAATGTTTAAATGTGCATTTCTGTCCTGTAGTGCTGGTAAGTCACTTTGTTGCTTTCAGGTCTGTTTATTGCAAATATCTTTGACTTGTTTTTATATCTTGTAATGTTTAAATGTGCATTTCTGACCTGTAGTGCTGGTAAGTAACTTTGTTGCTCTTGATGTCTGTTTATTGCAAATATCTCTGATTTGGTTTTAGACCCTGTAATGTTAATCTCTGTTTTAAGGGAGAAAAGAGCCCCCCATGATGACTCGATGCCAGTAACAGTCCTTTACAGAAGTCTGCAGGCAGCCCACCCTGTGCAGGAGCCAGCTGACCAGCAGCAGCACTAATCTCCTCCAAAGAAAAGTTAGCATCCAGGACAGCTCTGTCCTCAGAGCTCAGCTGAGGAAGCCCCTGCAGCAGCTTCTCCACGCAAGCTTTATTACTTTACTCCATCCCCAACATGGTGGTGTAAAAGTCCACGGCATACTGACCTGCTCTGCATCCAGGAAAAACCACTAACACCACATAAACTACACTAACAACACCATACACAATTACACTAAATCATCAGCCTCACAACACACCACACATAAAAAAAACACAACTTTCAGCCAGACAAACCACACAGTCCACCAAACCTCCATCATTCACCAGAGAGAGGGAGAGAGATAAAAAGAGAGAGTTTAGTGGATGTGTGTTTGTGTGTGTGATACACACAATTTATGAATATAATCTCCAATAAAGGTTATGTAGCTGATGAAAAGTGGGTTAGATTAAATGTTTACATTTCTTGTGCATGAAGTAAACTATAATATTTATATGTAAAATTCCACACCTACACCTGTGCGCCCTCACACTACAGCACATTTTACTCCCCGGTTGCAGAAACCGTTCTATATTTTGTCACAGCTGCAAAAGAAGCTCCACTCAAAGAAACTCAAAGATGATGGAGAGGAAGAGATTTCAGAACATAAGGCCTTTTGCCAGACAGCAGACAGGAAGGTGGGGAGAGAGTGAGGCGGTATGGCACACAGGAAATGGTCGAGGCCAGACTCAAACCCAAGCTCCTGCAGTGGGAACTCTAACGTTTAGTACATGTGTCCCCACTCAGCCAGGTGAGATATAGCAGAACCATCAATTCAGAGTCTGACAGTAAGGGTGAAGACGAGCCTGACTGTTGGTCTGCTCCAAAACAAGCCCATAAGCAAGCTTTGAAATATTATGTTACAAAATTGTGAAAGTGGGACATGAAATTTGATTTGAAAATGAAATTCATCCTGATCAGGAGCTGTTATGATCTAAATGGTGTTCTAGATCCAGTAAGCAAAAAGGAAGAGCTGCAATATGTGTGCTTTTTCATTAGTGAATAAATAATAAAAAGCTATAGTGCAGACTACAGCGCCATCCAGTTGGTGTTCGCTCTCTCTGCGGTAGAGTATCACTTCCTGTTCCAACACATAGTGGTGTTTTTGTGTAGCTTATCTGCGTAGCAGTTTAACTAAAAACGTAGAGATAACTTCTTATTTCATAGTGTAATCTTCCTACTAGAACAACACATGCCCAAAGGGAACTGACTATTTTGCAATGGACGCTTTGTGTTTACATCTTTTTGTAGAATCTGTTTACACATTCAAAATAAAGACAGAGAACTTTGTTTGTTTGTTTTTTGTTTCTTTTAACTGTCTTCGTAGTCTGAGTATACGTAAACTCGGGCCACATGCTTCAGGAATCCTTCCACAAGCTTTCTGCAATAGTTTGCTGGAATCTCGGCCCACTCCTCTTGACAGAACTGGTGTAACTGCCTCAGGTTTGTAGGTCTTCTTGCTCACACTCGCTTTTTCCGTCCCACCCACAATTTTTCTACAGGACTGAGATCAGGACTTTGTGATTGCCACTCCAAAACTTTGATTTATTATCCTTAAGCCACTTTGTAACTAATTTGGAGGTATGCTTGGGGTCATTGTCCATTTGGAAGACCCATTTGCGCCCAAGCTTCAGCTTCCTGGTTGATGTCTTCAGATACTCCACATAAATTTATTTTCTCATGATGCCATCTATTCTGTGAGGTGCACCAGTCCCTTCTGCAACAGAACGGCCCCACAACATGAAGCTGCCACCCCCATACTTCACAGTTGGGATGGTGTTCTGAGGCTTCAAAGCGTCCTCCTTTTTCCTCCAAATATATTGTTTATCATTATAGCCGAACATTTTTGTTTCATCAGACCACAGGACATGTCTCCAGAGATTAAGAGGAACCTTTTAGCTCATGATAGTACAGGACTCATTTTACAGTGGATAGTGACACTGTGTTACCAGTTTCAGCCAGCATCTTTACAAGGTCTCCTCCCTGAGCGGTATGATGGTTGTACATTCCCATAGTTTTTATACTTCCCACATAGCAGACAGACCTGGCCCGGATCTGGTGTCAAGCTGGCACTGCTGGCTGACTTCTGGCATGGTAAATGACATGTAATCCAGATATGGGCCAGGCCTGGTGTAGATGGCACTGTCTATGTGATGGCATGCCACATCTGGCCCGATTGTGGTTTGGTTTATGTGGCCCAGGCTCAAAGAAAACAGGTCTGGCCCGGATCCGGCATCAAGCTGGCACTTCTGACTGACTGGTGTCGTGGCAGGTTGTATATCAACCAGATGTGGGCCAGGTCTGGCAATGATGGCACTATTTGTGTTCCTATTTTCTTATTTCAGTTAGAAAACTCAAATGCGATGTTGCAATACTATACTGCTATGGTAGCCAACTTTTCAAATGCAGGTTTGACAAGTTTGAGAGTGTACACTTTATCCAAAACCTAGTGAGAGTTTACTCATGTTTACCACTGGGTGGCTGTAGCTCAGGAGGTAGAGCAGCTCCCCGGTTGATCGAAAGGTTAGTGGTTTGATCCCTGGCTCCTCCAGTCTGCATGAGAGAGGTCAAGGTGTATGAATGTAGTTAGGATGCACTCAGTTAGGTAAAAGTGTATGAATGTGGCATGTATAATCCACTTTGGCTAATCGGGACAGTAGAAAAACGCTGTATAAGATTTAGTCTGTTTTGTCATGTTACTTCTGCAATATTATGTTCCGGCACATGTTGTTATTACATGGCTCGATTAAGGTACACATTAGGCTGACATTTGAGGCCAGAGCTGAAACTGTTCTGGGCCAGCACAGGGCCAGCAGTGTGTCTGCAACTGGCCCACGGCTGCACACAATGTGCTTATACATCACCCACATACCGCAAAGAATGACGGCCCTTTGGTGACCCAGAGGTAATCCACACATAGGCCAGCACAGGACCACCAGTAAGTCTGCAACTGGCCTTGTGCTGGCTATGAGAAGCTTAAACTTAGTTTCAGAATAATTAAATCTGAAATTTGTTTTATTGTAAGGTTATTAAAGTTTCAAATTGTGTGACAAATAAATATAAACTTTAATTCTGAAAATATTTAAATATCAAATAACACCAGCTACAATATTGGATAATGTGTGTTTGTTCAGCAGAACAGTGTCCAGTATGTTGGCTGATATACTTTATTTACATGATATACTTTGTTTATATCCAACTCATGTCAGCTGTGGTTTGTGAGCCAAGATGGCGCCGGTGTGCATGGCTCACCGTCCACGGCTGTCAGATCCACTTTATCTCTTTTTTTTACTGGAAAGCACTTTCGTCAACCATGTTGCTTTTAAAGTGCTCTGTAAATAAAGTTGGATTGGATTTTAAGATAAAAGTTGAGCTGATTGTAACGTATTACAAGGAGTGTTTTTAGTTATTATTTTTTAAATAAACATACAGTGTTTATATTACATGCTGTACTAGAAATAAGCTCAAGGACGATAAAAGGTCATGTGATTTAGTTACATTCAACTTGTATGCAGTAAAATTAAAAATAAGTTACCACAAGTTGTTTTTTAATTTGGTAAATAATTGATAAAATGTTAAAAGTACTGGTTGTGTTTGACCTCATCACCAGGAGGAGTTGGAAATACTTCAGTTTCCCTCAGGTGGCCTTTTGCTGGTTGGATTGCCACTACAGTCTGTAAACTGTAGAGGGAATGTTGTGAGCTCATTGGATGAACAGTTTCTGAAATACTCAGACCCATCTGGCACCAACAACCACGCGTTCTCTTTCCCCCATTCTGATACTTGGTTTGACCTTCAGCAGGTCATCATGAACATGTCTGTATGCTTAAATAGTTTAATTTGCTGACGTCTGATTGGTTCACTAGATATTTGTGTTTAACGAGCAGGTGAACAGGTGTACCTGGCAAAGTGTATGTAACCCTCAGTGTTACTGACATGTTCCACACTGACACACAAAAATACTCTGTGCCCCACACTGTTTTTATTAAGCATGTCTAATCACTGTAGACATTACATGTACCTTCTTGAAGGAGAGGTCAAAGGTCAGTTACCTTTATAGGTTCCTCCTATATGTTAAGACATATACACAGCACAGTTGTAGGAATCAAAGTTTGTAGGTTCTAAGACTTTTTGTCAATTTTCCACCCATAAATCATAAAGTTGACCTTGAAGACCACAAGTTTTAATGGATTGTTAACATGACCCCACTCTACAGCCCTACAACATTTTAACAGGAGTTATTTAAGACTTTCAAACTATCCTGTTGACAGAAAAAGATTAACGAGCGCAAAAAACTCAGAAACAAACTTTAATTATTTCTGATTAGAAGCTGTACAGTCCGGACTGACTTTAACAAATGTGCTATAGGCTCACCTGGAAAATAGTGAGCTTTACAAGACTGATTTTGTTCCAAAGGCTTGCACAGACCTCAACCAATCCTAAGGCTAATTAGCACGGCTAGAATTTTAAAAACATTTGTTAAATGTTGTCATTGCTAACATATACCTGTTTTAGAGCATGGTGAGTAGCGAGAATGCAAAGTTATTGTTACCTCTAAAAAGACAAATGTGAAGATGTGATATTAGCATGAGCTATATACTATCTCCAAAAGTTAATTCTGTTCATCTGGACTTAACATTTTGTGGGAAAAACGTTTCTTCACTCATCCAATTGACTTCTTCAGTCTCAGCTGACTGCAGGTTTACAACTGTGCCTCCAGCAAACATCAGCTGATACTAGAAAGTAAATAAATTCTAACAACAGCTGATCAAGCTTTAACGTGCTGCTGTTGTTTAGCGCGACATCCGCTGGTTTCTGGCTCAAAATGATCGATAAACAAACAAGAGCGAAAAGCCGATCAGCTGATCATTGATCAGTTTCATCATTTAAGTAGCAACAGGAGAGAGAGGGAGAGAGAATAGGAGACGAAGAGGCAGCTGACAGCATAAAGACACAGAATAACTCCAGCTTCGTGTCTTTTTTTTTCATTCAAGCTGAAGTCCGGGACAAATCGCGTTCCTTTTCAGCCCAATACAAAACGCGGCTGGCCCGGCGTCCACCACGGGTCTCTCCTCCTCCTTCCTTTTCCCTCATCCACCTGCTGGCCTCTGTGGACCCTCCGCCATAGCCACCACCAAACATCAGTTATTTTTACACATCTGCCAGCATCTCGCATCAAAAATCACCATCGGCCCACGGTATCCCTGATGGCCAGTCCAGCTATGACTGTAAATGACCATAAATTAACTGTAAATTACATTGCGGTGAGCTCCATTCATATAGTTCTATCACGTGCATGTGTATACTTGACAACCGTAACCATAGCGTGCTGAGGGTATATAAACGCTGCACAAGGTTCCAATCGTCCCTTTACACTTGCTCGTGGACTTGTTTGGACCTGCTCCAACCTCAGCCTGTGGAAAGCTAAGTTTTGCAAAACATTTTACTGAAAGCGGACTTTACTTGAAAGCGACAACAAGTACTTCATCTGTGGATCGTTTGTACTTGTTTTTGTTTTTCAAGTTTGAAGATGGCTCGCCGTGGACCCCGACTCATCGACAGCCACCTGGACTTCGCTGCAGGTACGTTTGAAAATTTCTTTAAATTTAAATGACTGTAATAATTTAGCAAGTTCCAGTGTGAATATCAAGTTTTAACGTGATCAAATATGTGTATTCCAAGATTTTTCCCGGTAAATTGTTTGTATGCTTTAAATTTTCCGGGAGAGGTGTAGAAATTATTAACGGCTGGTGTATGAATTTGAAAAAAAAGGTGTTACTTTGATTTGAAGGCTTAAAATGTGACACTTTTCTTTAAAATGAAATGGTTAAAAATAGCTTAATGGACTAAAATTTGTAAAATGCCTGTGGTAACGGCATCTTCAGGGTGTCATGGCGTCAGAACGCGCAGGTGTAAACACACAGATCCCGGTGACCGGTCCCCTCCTAACATCCTTTTCTTCTCCGGATCAAAGGCTTTATTCACATAAACTATAATTTTTTTCTCTGCTGCAAAACACAAAGATAAAAAAAAATAATCCAAATAAAACAATATCAAAAGAATATGAAAACAGTAGTAATAATGGTATCTTATGTTACGGTAATGCTTTTAATCGTATTAGATAGCAGAGAGATATATTGTACACAGGGATATTTACACAGGGATAGCATGTTTACCACAGATTAGATGCATCTGTCCTTATGGCAGATACAGTCCTTGTGCACATTTCTAAAAATGTGGATTCTGAGTTAAGAGTTTCTGTTTGTTTGTTTATTTTTCACTTGACCAGCATTTTCAGACATACCCTGCAGAGCTTTGTGTGTGTGCAATTTTACTCTTGCCAAGGAGGTTGTGTTTTTATTAAAAAATAATAATTTTTTTTACATTTAGGACATGAGATTGGTACATGTGGTCTAAATGTTACATTATGGTTTGCAAACACATATTTAACCTCTGAGCTTTTTTCAAAATGTGTGACATTGTGAATTGTAAATAAAACAGGAGAATGAGCTGCATGGTTAGTTATAAATTTACTGTAGTATATTATATAATAAGTTACTCATGTCCAGCTATTTACAAATCAATACCTATTATCCATTACCTATTCCAACATAGTGTTTGCATAAAGGCTTACAAAGAACAAATAAAACAAATTGAATGTACACAAAATACAATAGTGTCACCTTAAAAGTACACGGAGTGAGCTGACTTGGTGGAGGTTTGGTGGTCTTCTATTAAAAATCTTCACTTAAAGATTTGAACTTAGTTAACTTAGTTGTTTTTTTCTTGCATGAAGTGTCATTCAGTCTGACATAAATGTAGCCTAAAATGCTTTTCTCTCATCCTCTGCTCAAACTAACAGATGTAGGTCTGTTGCTTTAACACTGAGTGTTTATTTCATTCCTAATGTTATTTTAAAAATTGTTTCCTCACATGGCGTCTTGACTATGTGGTTGAACGCCCTGCAGAAGAAGGCCTTCCCGAAGTCATCAGGATCCTGGATGACACTGATACCCAGCGTATCAGTGAAGGTGAGTGTGGTGAGTATTTTCCCACTCTCTCACCCTCCTCCTCTTCTGATGAAGCTCAGGACACTGATACCCAGCGTATCAGTGAAGGTGAGTATGGTGAGTATTTTCCCACTCTCTCACCCTCCTCCTCTTCTGATGAAGCTCAGGACACTGATACCCAGCGTATCAGTGAAGGTGAGTATGGTGAGTATTTTCCCACCTCTCACCCTCCTCCTCTTCTGATGAAGCTCAGGACACTGATACCCAGCGTATCAGTGAAGGTGAGTATGGTGAGTATTTTCCCACTCTCTCACCCTCCCCCTCTTCTGGTGAAGCTCAGGACACTGATACCCAGCGTATCAGTGAAGGTGAGTATGCTCCTTCCTCACCTCTCTCATCTGCTTCCTCAGATGCTTCCTCTGCTGCTCCTTCCTCACCTGCTCTCTCATCTGCTTCCTCAGATGCTTCCTCTGCTGCTCCTTCCTCACCTGCTCTCTCATCTGCTTCCTCAGATGCTTCCTCTGCTGCTTCTTCCTCATCTGCTTCCTCTGCTGCTTCTTCCTCTGCTGCTTCTTCCTCAGCTTCTCTCTCATCTGCTTCCTCAGATGCTCCCTCTGCTGCTCCTTCCTCAGCAAAGAGAAGCAGAGAAGACATCTACACCGAAGAGGTAAGTGCAAAGAGGTGCAAGGTAAGTGACCAGTTTGATGCCCCTTCAACATCCTCAGGTAGTTTTGCAGTAAGACGTTTCTGGGAGAGGCCTTTTGAGCTTTCGCTTGATGACAGTGACTCTGATTAGTTTATGTTAGAACATGTTTTTAAACTTTGTAACTCTTGTATTATTGTATTGTATTGTTTTTTTTTTTGATATGGGACATTAATATTAATATTACATTGTGACTGAAAGGTAGGTTTTAGTTGTTATTACTTCCATTTTTCTTAATATCACAGGTAACTTTTTAAATGAATAATATATGTTTTTCCCAAGCCCCAATTCACCATGCAGGACAAAGGTAAGTCTGTACTTAATGTCAACACAAATAAGTAGAAAAGGTTTAAAAATGATGCAGTGGACTGACTGTAGTCTCTTGTTTACACTTTTTCTCTCCCAGAATTCAGCACTTCAGACATTCAACGTCCAAGATGGAGCTAACACCCCACCCAGAAGACAGCCTTACCCCGACCAACCCGATGAGAAGGATGGATGACCAAGTGAAAAACTGGAGAGTGGTGCTGTGTTCCAACTATGTAAGTTATCACCTCACATTGACAACAAACTGTCTTGAAGACTAAACTCTTCCACTAGTTGGTATAAATCATCGTCCTATGTCAGCAGCACTGTAGGTTTAGGTTTATTTATATTTTTCATGTGTATACGTTGGGTTTAAAATTGCTTTTTAACAACATACTGTGAAAATGCTGTTTTGTGTTAAAATGACACCTTTCTTGTGTTATTGCTTTGCAGGGAAGCTGAGCGTGGACAGAGCTGCACAGAGGACCAAGGATCCACTCTCAGCACTTCATACCTGATTGGCCACAGCACCACCCCTCCTCACCTGGGTGAGGAGGGCCCTGACCCCACCTCCACAGAGGGAGTTGTGAACATGCACTTCTGTGTCGGTGGGTTTAGGAGCCTCCTCACACACACACGGATGAAGACTGTCACTGGAAGATGTCTCCATTGCATCAGCAGGACCTAACCATTTGTAAAATATTGCAGTTTGTGATGTTTTATACATGTTTTTATTGCTTCATTTCAAACTAGGAGATATAAAATAAACCAATTTTCATAATATTTTCTGTGTATTTAGTTGTTTTCTTAATGTTATTTGGAACATCATTGCAACCTGTCAGCTTTTTATTGAGGATTTAGAAAGTTGCCGGTGGCCCGAGTGTGTACAGTGGGGTGTTGTTTTTGTCACATGGTGAAAGTGACCTGATGGGGAGCAAAAGAACAACTGAACAATTTGGGGATTCACAGACTTTGGTAATCGTTAAAAAAAAATGAAGAAAAATTGTTCTGTGTGAACTAAAAGCTCAAATATAAACCATCCTGACACACTGACACAAATGATCTGCTATCTGTAAGCAGGACAGTGTTTTCATGAGCCTGGGTGAAGCTAATTTGCATGAGTTTAACCTCCTGGTCAAAAACTTGCATGACTCAGTTAGCGCTGTAACTTTCTCCTGTTTATTTATTAATTTGCTAATTGTAGTAGATTAATACGTTCACCAACTGATTCTTACTCGGCCTGAATGTTTGAATGTTTGCAGTTTCAGGTCCTACTGATCAGTTTTTAGTACTGTAGAAAGTGAGCAGCAATTTAATCAAGTCCTGGGATGAAATGGGACAAAAGGGTAATGTGACAGCCACATTAGTTCCCTTCCCTCGTTTAACAAAGTGTAAGCAGACTGCTTTAACCTGCAATTTACTGCATGTTATTAGGCTGCATGGTACAACCACAGTCTGCTAACCACCCGTGGTGATCGAAGGTTTTGAGGTCTTGCTCGAGCTACTGATGAAGCTTTATCAGTGCTTGTTAAGTTTCCTAACCACATACTTTAAGTTACAGTGTG